>NC_047628.2:5968691-6275834 GCF_009650485.2 Drosophila albomicans | reverse complement strand
TCTAAAGAGCAGCTGACTAATGAAAAAGTAATTGATTTATATATTTTTTTTATATGTTTATACTGTTTACTTTATTCGTTCGAATTAATTTATAATCATCTTCAACTCTGTGGAGTATATACATTAACTATAGTACATCATAATTCGTTTAGTTGTCCCAACATTTATGATATGAACAACAAGATAAGTGCTTCGTATTGTTGGTTTATTAAAGTGGTTAATAAAAATGATATTTGACACATTTGGTTAATAGGCAGACAGTAAATATATAAATAACATGAAACAATTAGATTACAATTTGTCAATAGATAGAATGCAAATCGAGCAGTTTTAGTTTAATTTGTTATTGACAAGTAAAAAAAATGAAGAGATTTGAAAATCATCTATTCTTCAGATTGTAAAATTCTAAAATTGACAAAAATTAAGTTCGTGTAAACCTTACTTATGATAATACTATAGCATCAAGACTCGTTGGGTTCCATTTTAAGATAATAATATGCTATGAATAATCTGTTAGTTACGCCAATAATTCACTTGTATATTTTGTCATAAAATAAAATTAAAATTTAATAAAACATATAAAACATATATAAAACACTTAATAATAAATAATAATATAAACACACTTAAAACGCACCAAGAAATATCATAAGCGTATTTTAAATCGATAATGCAAATAATTCATTTTGTAACAAATTGCTATTAAATTAAAACTTGAAACACGTACAAAGTATGATTTATTATGCCTTAATCAAACATTAAATTAAGTTAAGATTTCTTGGATGTTCCGCAGATTACGTCTAATCAAAACATATAAAACAAGTAAGAAAGCTACAGTCGAGTGTGCTCGACTGTGAGATACCTGCTACCCATTTTTAAACAAACCATATTCTACAAATATACAAAACATTGAAATATACCTTCCACCCTATTGATAGCGGGTATAAAAAGTATTTGTTTGCATTATTTTAAAGTTGCATATCTTTCAATTAGGTACATGTGCCAAATAAACACGGATCCCATGAAGAGTCAAATGGGTTACTTGGATGTGGTGGTGCCACCCGACATTGTGGACTACCAAACCAGTCAGGATGTGGTGCGTTCCAGTGGCCAGAACGTAACGCTCACCTGCAGTGCGACAGGTGTTCCGTTGCCAACAATTACCTGGCGACGAGAGGAGAACTCTCCGCTCTTGGTAATGCCGGAGGGGGAGCCAGAGGACAGCGAAGTCTATAGCCTTGAGGGGCAGAATCTGACACTGTGGCAGCTGCAGCGCGTCCACATGGGTGCCTATCTCTGCATCGCCTCGAATGGAGTGCCGCCAACAGTGAGCAAACGCGTCATGTTAGTTGTAAATTGTAAGTGGAGCACAATTGCAAAATGAATTTAATTTAACAACCCAAATGACTTTCAGTTGCTCCCACCATCTGGACGCGATACGATACCATCTATGTGGGATTGGGACAGAAGCTGACGTTGGAATGCGTTAGTGAATCGCAGCCAGCATCTGTCAACTTTTGGATTAAGGATAAAGATCTGCTTCAAGGTGGCACCTACGAGTCCATGGCCGTGGATCATGTGCATCGTATTGTTATGCGTCTCACGATACGTCCAGTGAGCAAGCGAGACTTTGGCGAGTACAAATGCATTGCCAAGAATGCAATCGGAGAAACAGAACGCAGTATTACATTACACCGTAAGTTAACAATAACATACTCTGATCAAAGTTAACTTAAATCTTCTTATAGATAAGGCCAAAAAGCATGTACAGCATTCACATCAAACATCAACACGTGACAATCAGTACATTGTCATCGAAGGTGATTATGAAACATAATTAAAAGCAATTTAATTTCTTTTCTGTTGAAAGACTTTCAATACTGATCAACTAATTGCATTCTTAATATTATTATATTATATGTATTTTAGAGTACACGACGAACATTGCTCACAACTCGAAGACACAAGTTTTTGCTTGGCATCGAAACATTTTACAATTTGCTTGTACAATACTATTTTTGGGTTGTCATAATAAAATTTTATTTTTGTGAGCAATTCAAAATGTTTTTTAATAGAAATGTTGATGCGAGTCTTGGAGTCGTGACTTTAAAATATCCGTTATTCATTTTCAAAGTCCACTCAAGAAGTTAAAATTTTAAGGAAACTCATCCCCAAACATAAGCCTCTGCTTAAATAAAGTTGATTTATATTAAATAAAACACAGGATTGTCTTGTCTTTTAGTCACTTTTGTAGCTGGACTTTAATTATTATTTTTTTTGCCTAATTTCTTTTATAATTTTAAAATACGACATTTTGTTCACGAATAAGTAGTTTGAAGGAAAATAAATTGTATTGTGTAAGCTATGAAAATCAATATATTTGATTTTCCAATTACAAAATTATGTTTTGACATACACAGTTTATATTTTTCTGATTCATTTTCCTCATTTTTTTTGTTTGTTTGTTTTGATTTGCATACAACTTGCACCTAACAACATTTACGTAAAATATTTTGCAATCATACGTTTAAAATTAGCTAAGATTTCTGTTTGGGTTTATGTACAATTGTGTTACACCTTCAATCTCGTATTTAGCTACGACTTTAACGCTTAATCAAATAGAATTGAACTAAAGGAAAGTGTTTAACAAATCATGGCCAAAGGTGCCGTGTCATTAGTTAAGCTAAAAACAAGAAGTTTAATAAATTAAAATGATAAATATAAATTCTAACTATGAGCGTGTCGAGGTAGGCTTAACAATCATTTGTTAGTTGGATTGGCTTAAAAATTAAGTGCTTGTATGTGTTTATGTTTGTGTGTGTGTGTGTATGAAAGTGTGTATCCGTGTGTATGCGTGCTAACCTAGATCTCAAAACTTAAAACAATTACACAGACAGCGTTGTTGCAAGTCTGCTAAGTTCAACTTGAACTGCCATGCCCATTGGTTAGATTTGTGGGCGACAATGTGGATTCCATTTTAGGCACTTCAATCGCCGGCGGCGGCGTGGCGCCCTTGGCCTTGGCCAGCACATCGCGTTGCTCGTAGATTTCATTGACCAACTTCTTAACAAATGGATGATTGAACTTTCCCTCCGTCGAGTCAAAGAACTCCTGATGCTTAAGCAGGCAATTGTCGCGTTTCTCATATTCAAATGCTTGCATAACCATATCCAATCGATCCAAGTCCTTAACAAACCTCGACTCAGGGCTCTGTGCATTTTCGTATTCCTGTAATGAATTCACATTAAATACTAGAAACATTGCAAGTGACTGCATGTTCTTACCTCAAATAGTTCCATGATACGCTTTCCACGCGGTTCAATTAGTTTGCATATATCCTCCATGGCTTTAAACTCCATTGCACGTTTCTCATCCTTGGACACGCCGCAAAACGGAGTAATGTCGCCCACCAGACTCTCGGCCAGATCATGCACCAATGCCAGCTCCATGCAACGTATCTGATTGAGACCCTCACTGCCGTCCAGCAGAAAAGTAAGCATGCTCATCCGATACATGTGTCCCGAGATGGACTCGCAGTCGTTCACATCCCGAAGAACCCAGCCAGTGCGTTTGGTATGCTGAAAGAGTAGAAAAGATTAAAGTAACTATTAAATAGATATTCCTAATAAATTGTACATGATTCACTTCTTATGCCATTATTCATATTTAAAGCTTTTCAGAATTTAGTAAACATATCAACGGTTTGCACAGCCTACGCTTTATGATCCTGTCACGCACTAATTTCTGATTTGCATAGCTCTTCCCAAAGCACTTTGTATAATTAAAGAGAAATACATAAGAGCAAGAGGAACAACATTGACGACGTTGCCGGTTGTCGGCTGACAGTGACATCGTCATCAAGGCCGCCCCTTTGACCAAGAGGCCTTCAACTTAAACCTCCTCCTCGACTGGGGTTGTAGGCTGTTGCTATTTGATCAATAAACTGCTTATTTATAGAACTATGCGGTAAACAAGCTGCTAAAGATACTGGCAACCACTGTTTTCCTTCCGCTTCTCGGACCACGTAGTTTCATTTAATTAAATTCTTGTATTACAATGCGCGATTACGATGATAATCACATATCTGATTTTTCATTTACATATAAGAGAAATACTAAAATTGATTACATGGGGCTATCAAATGCTGTGGTTTATCTCGCAAAAGTCACGTAATACTTGACTTGAGCGCTTATCAAAGCTAATTCATATAATTCTTACCACAGCCAAATGTTTTAGCAGAATGTATTTGCAAATATTCACAACTTCCCTAATTATAATGCTAAATTACAACATAGATGTGAGAGAGAGTCGTAAACAGTCGTTATAAGAGTAGAACAGATAAGAGTCATAAAAGTTAGATAAGCTAATGCTTTTATTGAGACTAATTCTTGTGGGCAGCCTAACAGCACAGCTGTTATGAGGCAGAAAGAACATTGCTATTCAGTCGACAACAAGACTCCTCAAATACAGATTTGAGAATAAAAAGAATATGGCACCAAAGCAACAGATGTTCGACTTCGTAATGATGTATGCTCAAGATTATTATACGATCCCTACTTTGAAGATCGCGTGTTTTCAAATAAAACTGCCAACTCAAGGCAAATTGAAATAAGAACAATTCGCTTTTAGATCTAGAAAATGCAAAAATGGAGAAATATTGAGTAAATAGATAAATGTTTTGTAAACATTCTCATATTACGAAGCTTTGCAAACGTTGCAGAAAGTTTCGAGATTTCATTTTGTGGACTTCAACTGAGAATGCGTTATAATTAGTTATATAATTGTCTTTGTCTTCAATTTCGTTCTAATCTCTGGCTAATGTGCCAAAACTCATTCAACGCAATCAGCAAAACTTTTTTTGCTTTGTCAGCAGCATACAACAATTTTAGAATTGCATGATGAAATATTTTACACAAAGAGAACGAAGAGTATTGAATCACCAAATGTTTAACTGAGGATGTATCTGTTCTTCTTATAAATTGTCTCTATCAGTAACAAAGACACAGAAACCTATTGCCCTTCACCCTTAAGAAGACTATCTACATTTTGAAGGCCAAGATCAAAGTCACAAGGTGCGTTTCTACTTTGTGTGTTTTCTTTTCGCTATTCTACGCTCTAGATATTGCCTGTATAGATATGTAGCTATAAAGTATATACACTACACATATAAATATATTATATATCTAACATTTTGCCAAATTGCCTTGCAATTTTTTCTGTCAAATTCTCTTGTTTAGCATACGTCAATGAATAACAACGAAAATGAATACAGACTGCTTGCCTCAGGCATTTCAGAATTGTTCCAAGTAAAAATAAAATTGAAAATACAAAAAAAATTTTGCTGGGGCTTTTGCACGTGAGCCATTTGGAACTTTGCCTTATTGCGGTTTTCAATTTATCGCATCCGGTTCTTATTGATGCGCTTATGCAATTGGAAACTAAGCTCAAAGTTCGATAGAGCAAAATGTCATTTCAAAATCGATTTCTACTCAAATTACAAACGACTCATTCGATAACGAAATGCGACTAATGTTTGGCTACTTTAATTTGCCTCAACGCGCCATTCGTCATATTGAAATTATCAATTATACTGATTAGATACCGAAGTGAAGAGGTGTAAAGGGGAAAGCCTATCTATCTAAGCGTGTGGCAGTCTTTCACATTAGAAGGGAAACCCCGCATCAGCCATTGGAAATAGCAAGCTAAAGACAATCTAAAGAATACACTTTTTGTGTATATTCGTAAATCTATTTTGAATATATGTATTTGGCAAGCAACTATACGAAACGCTTACAGAGAAAAGAAGAGGAGAGAAGAGTGAGAGAGAATTTATCAAATATTATACAATACGAGAACCATAAAATAAATAAAGAAAAACAACTTTTCTGGGTACAGACGAAAAGCAGAAGATCAACAGAAAATATAAATATCAACAAAACAAAACGTAATTTGCATTGTTTTCACTTTTAAAATGCTGTTCAAACTGAATGTTGCTTATTACTTTGAGGACACCTTGAGGAACCAGATTATCATATAGTATTTCTAAACGTACGGAAAGAATGTTAAAACCACATTATAAAAAATACAAATTTATACATTTTTCTAGAACAAATTGAATATCATATAATAGCTTGACACTCTTTCTTGCATAAGTATTATGATTCAATTGATTCTTCAAGGCTGATATAACAATATTGTGGATTATAAAATTAAAAATTTTCAACATTGAAAAAAGTTTCACGGTCGACGCCACAAAATTCAAGTCGAATATAAAAACCTTGCCATAGGCATTGAAGCTTCCTCCGCTTCAAACATAAAATTCAACAACGAGTATTTCGCTTTCACAATTCACCAAAGTAAATAAAAATTAATCTAAGAGTCACGCGATAATTCCGACCATAACAATCAGCATTGGAAGAAATAGAAAACAACCAAAGTGTTGTGGGAATATATTGTATATAAATCACAACAGCGAGAAGAGGAAGAGGAGCAAAAACAACTCCTGGGGTTGTTTGGTTCTGCTTTGGGGAAAAATCGATGCAAATACGTATGAGAAATAAAGATAGAGAGAGAAAGACTGAGTGAACTGGTTTTCTTTTGACTTCAATATTTAAGCAGCTTTGTGCGCTTACCTTGAGATTGCCAATGAGCTCCATGAACTGCAGAATGTCGGCGAGGCCAGTGTTGAAGCAGGGCTTCTTGCCAGCATTGGAGGCTGCCTCGTGGCAGGAAGTGGCATCGCTTGCTGCTCCAGTGGAAACTGTGCTGCTGCTGCCATCGCTGGTGGAAATCTCTGCCTGAAGTGGTTCGGCTGCCAGTGAAGACATGGCAAACTTGTTTGTCTGTTGCTGTTGTTGGTGATGATGATGAGGTTGATGTTGATGCGAGGACTTGGCGCTATCGACGTTGCCTTGCGTATGAATAAATCGCTGTATGTCCTGGCTGCGTTGCTGCAGTAAATTGCGTACAAATTGCTTTGATATAATCACGTCGTGCGCCGACTCCGATTTCGATTTCGATTCCGATTCGCTCGAACAGCAACCGTGCGCTATCGATGCCGAACTGTGACTGACGCTGCCGTTCTCGCTGCTGTCGCTGAAGTTGAATTCGCTCGACGCCGCTTGACTAGATTGCTTTGATATTGCTGTAGTTGTAGCTGTAGCTGTAGTTGTGTCTGTGGCTGATGACGTCACGCTGCGTGTAGCCGCCGCCGCTGTGCTGTTGAGTTGCCTGAGGAACTTGTATAGATCTGCGATGCCGCCCACGCCGCCGCTACCTAACGACGACGCTGTTGCTGTCGCTTTGATCAGCTGCTGTAGCGAAAACATGGCAGCAACACTCAGTGAGCAGGCGAAAAAATACAACTGAGAGAGCGCGCGAGAGAGCGAGCGCGTGATATTTGACTACAATGTTGTCGTCTACCTCAAACACGTGATATACGTGTGTTGTCGCTATACCTGAGGAGAGATAGAGGGAGTAAAAGAACAAGAGAGAGTTGTTAGTTGACATATTGCTTAGGCCCAATCACACTTACACACAAAAATACAAATGCAAAAGTGTTTGCAGTTAAGGTAATGAGAAGTACGCTACAGTTTTACAGTCACTGCTTAGGATGATTGCGGTTTAAATAGCTCTGGGCAATAAACAAATCAATTTCATGCTCAACTCTAAGGCTGATTTATCTGGACTTTTCAAGTTTATTTATGAATGACGCTTTTTTGCAAATTGGTAACGAGTATTTACTACTTAGCAATAAAGTTTAATGAGATTAGAGCGTCTGGTTCGCCATATCTTATAATGTATAATATGCATAAATTGCGAAAATAGTATTTTGTTTATAAATACACATTGTACACTTCCGATGTGCCTGATCAATTTGCAAAAACTATTCGAGGGTCGTAAAAAATGAAAAATAATCTACTTTAAGCACAGCGTATGTAGAGATAACGTGAATGCAGTTTATATTGATGTGAATTTAATTTCTTAATATACTAAATTAGACACATACTCAATGAATCATGTCTAAAGGCTCAATATGTTAGTATCATTTATTTTATTTAGTTTATAATTTAATCCTGTACGTGCAGAAACTCAAGAAGCTTTTAAAGCTTTCAACTGGTCATATTATTTTCACATGCACAACGATGTTTATCGTTTATTGTTTTGTTTTGAAAGTACCATTAAATAGTTAAAAAGTAAATCAAAAATTAATACAATTAAAATTTGTTTAAATAAAAACAGTGATTCTAATTTAATTTGATTTAACATCCGCTACAATACTACGATTTGATTAAACTGGAACATAATGGATTTTTTAAGTTAGAATTATTTGGAAATTAAAATTGATGTTACTGAAATCACTTAGGTGAATCTCTATATTTTAATTGCATATATTTGAAAATATAAGTTACTTGTATTAGATTTTCACTTTATTAAATAAACTAGAAAATAATGTTAGTGTATTTAATTGTAGGTTGGCTTAATTTATGTTTTTTATTATTGAATAAAAGTGATTTTTTGATGGGAGATGGTATAACAATAGAACTTATGATGTGAACTTTTGAAGCAACCCTCGCATTTACATTGATTGAAACGGCGAAAGGTTTATGCAATATTATGTGAATTTTACTCTAACACTTAACAGTGGCTGGCAAAAGTAAACAAACATTTAGACCCTAGATTTTAGAGTGTAAATGCTGATGAAAGTACAATAAACAATTAGAATGCTTATCAAACACAAATGTTTAAGTGTGTGTGTGTTAATATTATTATTGGGTTCTATCACCAACCTTGACACCAGTTTTGCGAGAATTGGACTTTGTTGTAGTTGACGACGGAAAAGGAAACAGCGACAAGAACCAACGACGACGCCTTGTGACTGCTGCTGTTGCTGTTGCAGAGGCAGAAGCAGCTGACTGTGGCACTTCAAGGTGACGCTGACGCTGCTTAGTTGCGGCACGTAGACACGAGCCTGTTGTAAATGTTGCTGTTGCTGCTACTGAATGAATAATGGCAAATGTGTTCGCCACAGCGGAATTAATTCGGCTAACGGGAAACGGGCAACGCGACAATGTCGGCGACACAATTAAAAATATCACTAAGCTAATACAAACACACACACACGCTCGCGAGCACACACACACAAGAATGCTAGAGAAATGCAGGCTGCTTCTTCATTTCGATTTTATTCTTGTTTCTATGCGCTTTTTCCGATCAAGGAAACACAAATTTTTGATTCACGTTCACTGTTGTCGTTGCTTTTTGCTCTTCGTTCTCTCTCCCACTCACATAGCCAACAACTAACGTTTAAAATTGTCACTCGCCTCTCGCACGTTTCAATTGTTTTGTATTTTTTATTTCAGCAATTGCACAACAAACAAAACTTTTTCGGCAACTGAATCGCATTCCGCGAATTTCTTCGCGTTTTGTTAGAAGCGAGATACATCGATGCCTCTATCGATATATCGATATGCTTTGTAATCATCGCATTTTTATGGCGAATATCGGTGTCTTGTGCTATCGAATAATATAGTAATTATATTGTTGAATTTTTCAAACTTTCGATTTTATTTTCGTATTGTTTAAACTTTTGAAGTTAATTAAAAAAAATCATATGCAATTTAATTGTTGATTTGCGTGATGATGCTTCACAATAAGGTGTTTAGCATTTTAGACCAACGATTAAAACTTACTCTGTAATAGTGTATTAATATTTGCATTTGTTTCAAACTTATTACTGTTTACTTTGTAAATATCATTCCACCTATAGTTGCCTTTTTGAAGCATTTTTATTGACTCACAATAATAATTTCTTTAACGCTACAAATAGTTAAGAATATTATATTTGCTTTATTAAAGTCACAATCAATTAATTGCAAAATTTATAATATTTCTCGTTGGAATTTATACACATTTTATGCAAAAATTACCGCCATAGCCAAAAACAAATAAAATTCTTTTCTCGCAGTGCACGACTATCGTCAACACATATAGTTGCCAATTCACATTTATCGATAACGCAAAGGTAATTGCGCTTCCATCCCTAATTACGACAGCACATGGATTTGTTTTGTTTACATCGCGCGCGTAGAATTTCGTGATAGTATTTCAATTATGTTGGCGCCCATTAAACACTTGTTGAGCAACTATCGTGTGGTGCTGGCCAGTGGCTCTCCTCGCCGCCAGGAGCTTGTGCAAATGCTGGTAAATAAAACAAGTAATTACAGTCTAATTACTGTGTACATCATTCGTGTTGTGCAATGACGAGAACAATTGATGAAATGCTGATTAATAATTGTTCTTCCGATTTTAAGGGTCTCAATGCGGAATTGTGTCCTTCGACATTCGAGGAGAATCTCAACTTGGCGGACTTTAAAGAGTTCTCCGACTACATTGAGGCCACCGCACTTGGCAAGGCGGAGGAAGTCTTCAGCCGCTTGAGCAGCACAGGTGATGGTAAACAGTTGCTGGTGATTGCTGCCGATACGATGGTCACACTAGGCAAAGAGATTTACGGTAAGCCGAAAGATGCCGCCGATGCCGTCCGCATGCTGACCAAGTAAGTCTTAATTATATTCCTTAATAAGCGCAATCTATAAAGATTCTTCAGTTTATCAGGTGCCTGCAATCGGGTCTTTACGGGCGTGGTGCTCAAACATGCTAACGGAGTACGTCAATTTACGGATACGGCCGATGTTTACTTTGGCGAACTGTCGGCGGCACAAATCCAAAGCTATGTGGACAGCGGTGATCCACTGTAAGTAGCTAAGTCCAATATAAAGATCACTTAATCTCTAATGTGATCCTCAACAGCGACAAGGCAGGCGCCTATGGAGTACAGGGACCTGGTGGAGCGTTGATTCCCCGCATCGATGGTGACTTCTACTGTGTGATGGGTCTGCCATTGAATCGTCTGTGCTGCGAGTTGAACAAGCTCTTTCTGGAGGATTTGACAAACTAATAACCACAACAAAAGTAAAGAAATCAGCTAACACTTCTTGTCAGTCGCTCGCTTATCACAATCCGAAGAGAAAAGTTCTAATCTGTTGCAACGTCAGAGGCTATACTTAACTGATAACGCGTTCTGTTTGTATTCGTAATTGTATACTTTTGTTTCTCCGTAGACTAAGTCAAGAGTACAAATTAAAACAAGGCCTTTAAAAGTCAAACTGCTGTGTTGTTTTATGGTAAATTACTCAAGAAATTACCAACATAATCTTATAGAGTTGCTACGTACTTAAAATACAATAACTTGAATATTATTCAGTTAAAATTAATCAATGTTAAAGCTAAATAATTTACTCATAACAATGCCAATTTGAATTTGTTAAAACATTATTAATATTAAATAATGCCAAAGAATTCTTCAGTCTTTAATAATGCTGTACTCAACAATTTTGTGGTTTTGTTTTAGTATATTCCTTAAATGCCCATATCCAATGACTACTGTAGTGTAAAATATGATAACGATTTGTTTTGGGTTTAACCCTTAATTGATACGTACGCTATCATATCTAAAAACCTATTGTTGTTGAGAGCACGAATCAATAAAATGAAATGTTTCAAAGCATATGAGATTCTAGAATATAAACCGAAATTGTTATTGTCTATTATCTCCTCTGCTCGAAATGTTATTCTTGACTAGTTTTTTAATACCGTAAAGAGTTAACAAATTGTGATAAACATTTGTAATCGCACAGCACTTTGGGTTTGTCTCCTTCAAACAGAGCTCATAAACTCGCATAAAAGAGTAACGTAAGTTTTCAAAGATAAGACGATTATATAAAGCAACAGTCCACAATAAATTCAAAATATATACACTTTTCATATTTATAGAAATCAACAATACGAACCGAACAGCTGGCAATCAGTCTACAATCATCAACGTCGGAGAGCGCAACACAAAAGATGACTTCAAATCAGAGCACCAACAACTACCAAATGTGGGGAGGACGTTTCAATGGCCAACCCAACGTGGCTCTAATGGAACTCAACAATAGTCTGCCCTTCGATGCACGTCTCTATGCCGACGATCTGGACGCAAGCAAAGCATATGCCGAGGCACTCAAGCGAGCAGGTCATCTCAATGACGCTGAGTGCGATAAGCTGGTGAAAAGTCTGGAGCTGATACGTTACGATTGGATCGAACGACTCGTCAAGTTTCTGCCCAGCGATGAGGATGTCCACACGGTCAACGAACGCATGCTGGTCGATCTCACCGGTGAGCTGGGTCAGCGTCTGCACACTGGACGCAGTCGCAATGATCAGGTGGCCACCGATATGAAGCTCTGGCTGCGCAAAGCCATCCGCGAGACATTGGGACGCCTTCGCCTTCTCATCAACGCCATTGCCAAGCAGGCGGAGTCACACCTGGGCGTCCTCATGCCCGGATACACACATCTGCAGCGTGCCCAGCCGGTTCAATTCTCCCACTGGCTGCTCTCGCATGCCTTTGCCCTGCGTGAGGATTGCCTGCGTCTGGGCGAACTGCGGGATCGTGCCAATGTCTTGCCCTTGGGCAGCGGCGCTCTTGCCGGGAATCCCCTAGGCATCGATAGACTGTGGCTAGCCGAGCGCTTGGGATTCGCAGCGGTTACTGGCAACAGCATGCATGCAGTGGGCGATCGCGATTTTGTGGGTAAGTAGAGAAAATATTTAATATACCCAATACACATTGGTTCGAAGGATATCATTTAGTGCGAATTAGAAGTATGAGATGGTTTAATAGGAAGTATTGGTCTCTTATAGAATTTTCAAAATAATTAGATCAAAGATGAATAAAATTAGCCTTATTTGTAAAATTTGTTTTTAAATTGTTCTTGACTAAATGATTATTTAATGAAAACATTGTCGTGCGTGTGCATTCAAATTATCCTGGCGTCCTTACTGAAATGAATCGTGTTTCTTGTCTTTCTCTTATCTTACTCGTAATTGATTTCTAAATTTTGTTATTATCGCATAATAAACTTCGACAATTAATTTAATAGAGAAGCTACAAATGATATAGTTTTGAAATGTTATAGTTTTTCAATTTCCAATTTGTTATTCTAATTTCAATATTTTCACTTAATTATTTGTATTCCTTACAAAGCGCTTATGTAAAATGGGACTGAAGTTAACAAACATCTTAATTTTTATAACTACTATTCAGCTATGGCATTTTTACAACTTTTAAACTATACGTAACTTATTAGTTAACGTTTTATATCTCTAATTTGAGCTTCAAAAAAATATATTATTTCGAAAACTTGGATTGAATTTAACAGCTGTTATTTTAACATTCTATTAATAATAAAAGTGTTTGTGAATTTGTATAACTCGACTCTCGAATCAAAAGTTCCGATGACAACATTCTAAGATTTGTTTTTTTTTGTTCTTCCAGTGGACTTTATCTACTGCGCCTCTGTGGTCAGTCTTCATCTGTCGCGTCTGGCCGAGGATCTAATCCTCTACAGCACCAAGGAGTTTGACTTCATACGTCTGGACGACGCTTTCACCAGCGGCAGCAGTTTGATGCCGCAAAAGAAGAACCCCGACAGTCTGGAGCTGATTCGAGGCATCTCTGGGTTGATCACGTCCAATCTGACGGGCATCATGATGACCATTAAGGGCACACCCTCGACTTACAACAAGGATCTGCAATTCGATAAACAATATTGCTTCCAGGCCTACGACAAGCTGGCCCAAAGCTTAGACGTGACCGTGGGCGTAGTTCAGACCATGAAAGTGCAGCGAGAGCAACTCGAAGCTGCCCTGAGTCCAGATATGCTGGCCACAGATTGGGTAAGTAGCAGAACACCTATTCCAGACATTATGATTTGGCTAATTGACTGTGGCTTTCAGGCCTATTATCTGGTGCGCAAAGGCGTCCCTTTCAGGCAAGCTCATCACCACATTGGACGCGTTGTGGCGCTCGCGGAGCAGCGTGGAGTCGATATAACCGAGGTGCCGCTGGGTGAACTGCAGCAGATTTGTGCTGCTTTTGGTGCCGATATTGCCAGCGTGGCAGACTATGGCAACAATGTGCAGCAGTACGATGTGATTGGAGGCACCTCGACCGGGAGCATTGCGGAACAACTGCGACTACTCAAGAAACTGGACAAGGAATTACGCCAGCAGTCCTAGACGAGGGGACTGGCTTGTTTTTTTTTTTGGTTTTATTTGAATGTCGCTTTGGCTTCAATTATAGTTAACAAAAGTTGTAAATATTTTAATAAATGTTAATTCTTTTTTATATTTGTATATGTTAAATGTTTTTTACAGTGTGTGAACTCTGCTTCTAGTTCACACTGGGACTCTGTGGTGTGTAAGTATATGGCTCATGGGTGCCCACCTCGCCATTGCTCTCCAGCTGCTGGTATCCGCTCATGGCCGAGTTCACTGGCAATCCCACCTTGCCGCCAGAGATGAGCACTCCCAGGCTCTGTTGCAGCTGCCAGCGACGTGCCTCACGAATCGACTTGTTGCGACGCAGCGTCTTGGCCAACATGAAGGCGCAGAGAACGCCGAGCAGCTGCACAAAGGCCACTGTGGTTGCACCGGTGGCAATCAGCATGGCACTCTGGGAGATGATGAAGTTCATCTTACGGAAGCAGCCATATTCGTAGGGTTCCAGGCAATTGTAGTCGTTGTTGTCGTTGGGAGTCTTGTCCAAATCGGCGCAGCAGGAAAGGGGCACCACGACATCGTCGGCTTCCAGATGGCTTCCGTTCTTGTTGTACGAATAATACTCCCTCCAGTCATCGGGTTCGACAACTCCACAGCAGCCCAACTGCAAGCAATACGAAACAAAATAAATCGTAAATATTAAAAAATTGACATTAAGCAGCTTAATTCGGAAATTTAGTAGGTGCATAAAATATTGTGTAATTAAAAACAGAAATCCTGATGATGACAAAGAAAAATGTATAAATACATACACAGGATAAATATAAATGTTACTAAAAAGTATATATATATAATATAATTTAATCTCGCAATATAGAGATGTCTTAAAAGGAAACAATAAAAAAACTAAAAAAAATTATAAGAATAATGAAATATCTGAATTCGTTAATCAAAATTCGCAATGAGTATTTCATTCAAACAACAATTAAATGGTATTCAAATAAAATTAATGATGGGACTCTATTAGATTGTTTTTGGAAAATGTCTAATATTATTATTATTAATTTTGTATTAAAATAACGAATGCAATTCATTATTGCAATGTGATGAGCCAGAGTGACTAAGACCTTCAGGCTTAATTAATAATATGTTCAAAATTTAATGAACAAATAATTGTATTTTTAATCAAAATTTTTTTTAGAAAATGTAATGAAAATTGATCTACTTCACTTTTCTTTTCATTTTGTATTAAGTAAAGCTGAAAATTCTGACCAATTTATAAAAACTTGTTTTGTCTTATTCTTTATCACGGATAAATAAAGATAGTTTTGCGAAAGTTGCAATATTAAGGACTGATAACCAAATAAGTTACTTGGCAAATGGTTTTCGCTTAAGTTTCGCTACTTATAATGTTAAATGTATTAGTTTCGCTGCCAATTGCACATGCTATCCGGGGATGGTTTTAAATATTTGCGAGTCAAGAAGTTAGTCTTTCAATGTAGATCAGCGGTCGGTTCAAATGCATTCTCATATCAACTTTCCATTTGTGTGAGTGAGAAATAACACAAGGTTAACTTAGGAAGTGAAGTTTTTCTGCCTTACCGTAGGCAAAACTATATCAATCAACATCCTTTCATTCACTAATCTACTAATAATCTAAAACAATGTCTTTGACTAAATAATAAATTACAATTGTTGGACACAAAACGACATTTTACGCTCTGCGCGTTTCCACTCGTATTTTCTTAAAAAAAAAAAAAAAAATAATTCTATTTGTCATTCTCCCAGCGCGTATATGGAATATCGTGCAGCAGTATATCCGCTGAACAGCAACTAGTCCGAATTTCAATTCTTCTTTATGCTTACAATTTAGAAACTATCTACATATGTCTATTCATTTAAGATACCACTTAATTATTATACTTACGCCAGTTTGCATGAAGTCGACGGCTGCCTCCACATTGGTGTCCGATTCATAGTCGGACAGAGCGTTGGTCATGGTGCGCATCAGCATCTCACGAACCTGCGACTGCATCACGAAGGCAGCGATGGCCGCAGCCACTTCCAGGATGAAGACAAGGAAGAGGGCGACGCCGTACTGTGTAAATTTATAATTCACATCGTTAAAACTTTCTTCATTCGATGTTTATTTTTTGACTCACCAAATTAATTAGCATGACGCTTTCCTTGATAGCTCCATAGGCGCCCAAGGTGGCTACAGCGATCAGGATGAAGCCAATGGCAATGAGGAGCGCGGGAGGCGACGAGAAGTGTCCGTCGATGAAGAGACTGAAGTCGCCGAAGATCGTTTGAATGGTTGTGCCTACCATGATCAGTAGTATGGCCGTCAGCTGTGATTTAGGTGAGAAAAAATAATAAGAAAATATAACAAATGCAGCTTGCGAACTCATGTCAAGTGAGGAAAGTATTTTCGCCATTTCTAGAAATGCTCTTATTAAAAAGGAATGTTGGCATTATGCAATTTGGTACTCATCATCATGTATAGTAGATAAGTTCCTAATAGAAGTGCCAAGTTTAAGAAAAACATGATTTTACAGTAGAAACAATATTATTTTAAGCAGATAAGAAAACTGCAGTCAAGTTTTGAATTCCCTCCTGTCCAAAATTATACGAAACCTCTTAAAGTTTTCTACTCTCGTATCAAAATTGAATAACGAAAGAGAACGAAATAAATTGTGAAGAATAAGAGCACTATGTGTAATGCGCAATGTGATATTTTTGATTCTGTTTGCATCTCTACACTTACACTAGAATTTTATTATGAACTTTTATTACCTTCCTGTCTCTCGGATATAATGAAATTTGTAAAGAAAATATAAAATGCAACATATTAGTCGGCAGATAAGTTATCTTAAGAAAATACCGATCTAAGAGATCTAAGTATTTATACGCGAAAATGCTAAATCATAATATATATAGTTTGTCAAACTTAATAAACTCCTATTACACTTAGTTGAAAAATCTAGCAAAATTTTGAACATTATTTGTATTATATTAATTATTCTTTTTTGTTGCATAAAAGTGCATGTCTAATTGAGATTAATAATTAATATAATGTACAGTGGCATGACAACAAGCTTTGGCCTTAAAATCATGTTATTTAAGATAATATATATAGTACATTTTAAGTACCTCGAAGTACCTGTAATTAGTTGTAATAAAAAAAAGCAAAAGTTTAGGCATTTCGAGCTGACTAAATAGGGCATTAAACAATTTGAACTAAAACTTGACGTACATTTATAAATAAGCCTATTAAACATACAGGTGTTTTTGTTTTAGTTCACCAATTCATTGCGTCAGTTGGATATAATGAGAGCAATACACTTAAGGGGAGAGTACGAGTATTGAACTTATCGAGTCAGAATATGTTTCTGCGTCACTTATCTTATCAGTGTTTATTAGGTAAACATATGATGAACAGCCTATATTAATAAGTGTGTATGTATAACATTAGATTCAACAAATGAATCTAATAATAAAGTAGGCTAATATTTAAATTAGTTTAATTTTCATATTTCGCCTTGGTAATTACTGTTATCTAAGTTATCTATTGTAATATATATTTGATTCATAGACTAAGGTGAAATTCATGCCGTCATTGCAAAAGTTTGTTATCTGTTTCGATCAGTGAAACTCTACTCAAGTGTCTTTCGAGTCGTCAAGTTTATTTTTATAAAAGAAGAAAAGCAAATAGGCATTTTGATCCGTTTCTCTTTGGCAACTCTCTTCAGCTGTTATTAAATATTTGTGGGATTGTATTGTGGAGCAAGTGCTCAGACGTGTTATGTGAATCACAAGTACGACAAAAAATAAAAATATTGCTCAACTGTTGATAAGAGCGAAAAAGCGCCTTTTTATCAGCGTTGTGATATATACACTCATGTATGTACTATATACTATTTCTTGTAGGAAGAATATCAAAATGGCGTCGTTTAATGAATCACGAAAGTGGAGTACAAAATAGGTTTGATTAAATTTCGAAAATCAAAAACTCACCGCAAACATAAAGCTCACAATTAGGAGCATGTATTTAGCGCAACGCATTCCGGAATTCAGTTCCAATTCCCGATTCGCCATTTTTGCTTTTTAGTTAACTCTCGTTGGAATTCTCTGCAATTAACTGCAATTTGTATATATTATATATTTAGCTAATTATTTGTTAATTATTTGTAATGTTTTTTTTTGTTTAATATTTTACTATTCACAAAACGTACTTTAACTTTTCGTAGCTAGACGTATACTGAGCGAGCCCAGAACGTGAAACGTTGCCAGTTACAATCGCAATTGGTTCTCGGCTCTCGGCCAAATTGGCTTGCCTCTCTCCCACACACTGACTGTCGCTCTCTGTGGCAGTTCTCTATGCTCTTTTCATAGCTTATCAGCCAACAAATGTCCAATGTTTTTCTTTTCTCTAAAAGTTGTTGATAAAAGCCAGCGATAAGATTGGCGCATAATTCATTCACATACATATATGTATAGTATATATTTATTTTGCAATAAAATGTGAAATTTGTTGAGCCAAATACACAAACTTATTTTAACTGAACTTAATACGTAATTTCTCATTGTTGTTTGTTTCTACAATTCAACTGCACTTCAAGTGCAAGGTCAGAAGTGGGGGCTGCCATGACTTATCGATTATTTATCAATTTGAAATGAGTCAACACAGCGTTGACGTTATCGATTTTTTAATACTACTCGTGCTATTTCGAATAGTTTAAATTATTCATTAGATTTCATCATGTCTAGTTCAAGTTTGCTTTGAGCAAACTACGTATATTCATAGCATAGACTCTGCCAGCAATTAGGTTGAGTAAGCGAGCAAATATTTAAAGTGCTTGGCCTTATCGTGTAAATGATACCTTTTTAAATGTTGGAAATTATCAGAGATACTGATTTTTCCATTTTAGTTATCAATTTCTTACTCCTCCTTTTCATAGCATACTTTGAGGAGCTTTGCAAAATTGCTATAGCCGCATCCATAGGGTAACAGGCAGAAAAATTTATCTCCGACCTCATAAAGTATATACGATTCTTAATCAGCCATGTCTGTCTGTCTGTCCGTCCGTATGAAAGATTGGATCTCAGAGACTGTAAGAGATAGAGCCATCATTCTTTTTCGACAGCGGATCAATTCTGATTTAAGCTTTTTACACGTTCACTTTTACCACCAAAGTTGAAATAAATCGTATAGCAAGGGTAATTTTGAAGCTAGAGTCGGTGTACTATTTATGATTCCTGGAAATTTTGTTGCGAACAGAGAACAATTTTAGAAGTTATTTAAAAAATAGTTTTGAATGTCAAAAAACGCTTACTTACCGCGGGTCTAAGCTGCTTTGGTTGACAATCTGGAATGTTTAGTACTCTATGGTATATGTATTTTGAATGTTTACTATATCAATATACCAAATAAAATCTTCTGTATAATTTAGTATTATTGTGGTATATTTCTTGTATATTTGTAGAATATGTTTTTATTAGAGATTGATAATGGGTACCTCACAGTCGAGCACACTCGACTGGGGCTTTATAACTTGTTTTCATTTAATTTACTATTCTGCATTTATAGACAATATTTTTTTTCAATAAATTTATAATATTTTATAAGCATACAACGGTCTTAAAACTGATATTAGAACAAATTCCTACATACTTATGCAAAAATAATAATTCTGTCGGTCTTCGGAATGATTCGCCTTTTTCGTTATATTTTATACTTCGATTCCTATCTCTCCCATACTTTTAAAATTAAAGACGCAAAAAGAAATAATACCTTTCCTTTGTTAACAAATTCGATTAGATTGGATTTTGTTTCGCTTCGATTGCTCCGCTTGTTAAGTTTATTTGCTCATGTGAGTGCAATAAAGCGAATTAATTACGACAGAATCAAGGGAAGTGCAAGTGAGGATTTATAAGCTAAGTTGTGTTTATTAGTGGAATTATTAAAATTACAGAAACATTTCAATAATTTATCAGCAGAAAAGTACAACGTATGGTATGTTCCTTAAGAATAAACACCCTGATTACAGAGTATAAAGTTCACATGCATTTTTGACTCCCCATCGATAGGAGGGATTTTTATCTACATGAAGCCAGTGATACCATTTCGAATTTTGATCTCGCGCGCAATGTAACAGGCAAAGATGACGCCAAAGAACTGAAAGAATTTACAAAATTATTAACAATCTGTATTTGTATTTGTTGAGATATTGTATTTGGAATTTACCTGGAGCACTGCAATGACAACTCCAGCGGCACCAAGGCTAACAGCATGATCGGAGATATAGTCGGAGAAACCCAATAAACAGGCGTCCGTGTTCCGATTAGTATTCAAAGTATCATTGTCGCAAGTGAAGGTGCCCAAGGCTCCCGCAGGAATCGTGCAACAGGAGATAGGCAAACTAGAGTTCTTGAACTCATCGCTCCAATTTGTGTAGTTGGTGACACCACAGCACTGGAAATCACGCTGCACATCGTCCCACAGTGCAGTCGCTGGAGTCGCCCTAACGCTATTGTACTCCGACAACGAATCAAACAGTGTTGAATTGATCAAGCTATAGGCGTCATTGCGTAGAACATAACCGCTGATGCCCGCGGCCAGTTCCAGTATGAAGATGATGAATAGCATTATGGAGAAGCTGAGGATGAGGCAATAGTTCTCCTTCAATGCTCCCCAGCAGCCGAAGAACGTGATCACAATGATGAACGCTCCAATGACAATCAGGAATGTTGGTATGGAGAAGAATTTGGCAGTAAGAAAGAGTTCATAGCCAGTGTAGACAGCGCCAACTCCAGCTCCGACTGCTATTAGAATGATGCCAGTGATCTATTCACACAAAAGAAAAACATAACAAAATTTGAATAAATAACATATTAAAAAAAAGGGTATTTGTTTGTCTACAATCAACAATAAACCAATAAAGGCTCAATGGCAGATAACTCAAATGGTGACTTATCTATATGCTTTCAAATTAATCAATGTCAACTTAAGCCATACCAATCTAGATTGTAGAGCCTACAAAGAATTTCACAAGCTTATAAATTGGTAAAAGTCTTACAATTTTCTTTAATTTAACTTTATTTTTAAATTGCAATGGAATTTATATTGGAAATGAATAATTTGTATTTTAGAAATTTAGGTAGAGTAGAGAAGTATATCCATACATATATAAATAAATGGTATATAAATAGTATATTTAGTATATATGTATTTTGTATATTTAGTATATATGTATGTTAAATATACTGTAAGTAGTGGAGAGATAGTTAATAAGCTTGAATATTCGGCAGCATTATTTAATTTGAATATATCTGAACTTTAACGCTATTTATGAATAATTTGTATTTTAGAAAAATTTAGGTACAGTAGTGAATATATATATATATATATAATGGTATATAAATGGTATATTTAGTATATGTATTTTGTATATATAGTATATACCATATGTAGTTCAAATACTGAAAGTATCGAAAGAGATAGTTAAAAAGCTTCACTATTCGGCAGCATTTTTAAATTTGAATATACATATATAAACTTTAACTTTATCTTATCTGCCAAATTACATAGATAGTTGGCAATTATTAATTGGAGTTTCTGCTTTGGAAGCACTCCCACGGCTCGATGACTCATCCATATATATATTAGAAATACTGGTGTACTACTATATAGTTGAATACTTACCAAAAAGATCAGATTAAATCCAAATAGCGTGTATTTCACGGCATTTGCGCTGCCCGTTAGAAGCGACATTTTGGTGCTTTAGTAAATTGAATTCTGAAATGGGAGTCACAATTTCAATATTGTGTTATATTTATAATGGGCAGTTATCATGCACCTTTATCGATTAATTGTGTATGTCTTGTTTACTGTAAAATAACAAAATTTAGCACAACCGCCGCGAATTAAAGTCTGAATGATAATAACTGGCGTTGCAGACCGTTCGAAGAGCCCAAAGTCAACTTTCGTTCGTTCTATTGTTTCTAATCACAAAATGTTGTCTTATCGGCAAACGATATGGCAAACACTTTGTTTTAGCCAAATGTGGTCAGCTACCAAGTACCTGTCGTTGTTGCAGCTCAGACAAGATAAACTCGTTTTGGCCCCGATAAGATAACAATGCCCAATTCCCGGACACAGCACTCCATTTTACGCATAAACTGTGCAAATATTATTATATTGATGATTTTTATATATGCTATACTAGTAAGCATAGCCGACTTTTTGAAAATGTATTTTACGCTTTTAGCTGCAACGAAATTAGTTTGTTGCATGTTTCTAGTGTCACTAATTAAATGTGGTAGAATAGTCGGACTGCGAAATTCCGAGAAAATCGATATCAATACTAAACGAGTTCAGTGGGAATTTATAGCAAGTATATAAGAATTTAAGTATACGTCAATAGTTTGAGCAATTCGTGTCTTGAATAAGTTTCATTATTTTTCACTATCTTATCTATACTGGACTTTTAAATTAAATACATATGTAATCAACCGGTTACAACACTTCTGATATTCTCTTTCGTAATATTTATTATTGTTATGATATATTTTTAGCACTTCTGTGTGGATCAATATGAATGATCAAAGCAACTCTAAAATCATTTCAAATAAGATTAAATTATGCCTTGACCTAATTAAATTATTTACTCAGATAAGATGTTTATATGTTTTAAAATTATTTAACTTTTATTTTTTCAATATATATTTTTAAAATTTCACTGCAAACGAATTTTAATTTAATTTAAGTAGCATAGCCAATTAATTTGCACAGTTGGTACTAACTTTTTTTTACAGTATTAAATATTGCAAAGTCTATTTTCGCCTTATCGCACAGCTGTTCACATCAATGTCATAGACTCGTTTATTTGTTAGCAATTGACTGTCTTATACTAATTTTATAACACCTTTGTTTTGGAAACACTTTTATATTATCTGGTGCCCTAGCATTGACTCATTAACTCATGTCGACATACAAGTATGAATCATCGATGAAATCTAGATCCTAAAATTGATAACGATTTTTTTTTGGTTTTATTAATAATGAATTTCCATTTCATTTATAGGCACGAGTCGCTTTTATTTATTTACTTGCTACAATTGGAATTGCAAATGTCATTGTCGTAAACGGTTCGTCTCTCTTTCTCTCTGAGAGAATTCGTCAGACATCGGTTCTGTTCGTATCTAACATACTTACTTCTCAACCGGCGAACAGCTCGATAAACTGGCGTTGGTAACGACGGTTGGACGACAACTGAGGTGGCCTCTTCAGTGGCCCGTTCATTCTAAAAAAAATCACATTGACGCTCCCGCTTTTTTTTTCGTTATCACTCTCATACTTACCTGACGTACTTACAAATACTATAATACTGAGAAATTGTTGTAGTTGTTTATAAGTGCATGTGTTTCACTATACAGATAAAAAATGTGGCACGAAAGCCCACGTACATGGTAAAATTATAACATGAAAATTAGCAAGTTTAAATAAAAAGTCAAAGTTTTCTCGACTTTAGAATTACCTGTAAGAAATTTAAAATTGGTTTAGATTTTATAAATTTGAACAGATAAGAAAGCTACAGTCGAGTGTATTTGATTTAAAAATATAACAAATTAATATACCGCAATACCAAAGGCTATATTTGGTATATTCATCTAGTACTATGTACACTCAAAATAAACCATAGAGTGTAAAAAAAACAGATTGATAGCCAATGCAACTAACTATTTATATGAACGAACAGGTAGACAGACGGGCATAAATATATCGTCTCGGCTGTTGACGTTGATCAAGAATATATACTTTATCGGGTCAAAGATGGATCCTTCTGACTGTTACATACATTTCCTGTCAGCACAAAGTTTTAATACCTTACTACCCAATGGGTGCGGGTATAACAAGAAAAACCATCCACGCATGTCATTCTGAAAATATTTATTTTTATTTTAAAAAATAATATATCGAAATGTAGCATTTATACGAATTTACAGAAAAACAGATTCTAAATCTTGTGCGAAATCTTTAAAAATTATTGTATAAATGAAAATCGTTTCGCATATGCAAATTACAAAACTTAATGCTATTAAAGAATATATATGAGTATCATTTGTTATTTATTTAAATTTATATGCATTTTTTCATTTATGAATGTTTGTAAACATAAAGGACAAATATTGTTTTTCTTTTAACAAAATGTTAGGTACGATTATGGATATATATTGTAACAGGGTTGGCATAGTATAATACTTGAATTTTGAATTTATGCCAAAACATGTTGGTGTATAAATTAGTTGAGTTAATTATTATATGTTGTATGTTATATATCGTATGTATGAATGTGCTGAAGGAACTGCTTTTGGAAATCGCTTTAATAGATGCACGCATAAAATGTTAATAGTGGGATTAGTAAACACTTTTTTTGTTGTTTATACGCCAATTTAAGTAATTATCTTGAAATTTTTGTAAATGTGAGAAAAATTTCAAAAATTACCAGATTTATGCACATAAAGTTGGCTTCGTAAAAGCGCCTTAAAAATAAGCACGCCATAAAATATGAATATATTGTATATATCTTAGTTAGTTTTTATATTATTTAGTATAGGTTTAGTAGTTCGTTGCTTCGTTCATAGGTTCCCTCTCTTTCTCTTTCTTGTTTTCTTCCCATTCTTTATAGTTATTTTCTATCCTTGCCATGGCGATCGCGTTGATGCTTTGTGGCCGCAATTGTCGTTGTGGTCAGACTGTGCATATGATGCTGAGGCTGTTGGCCTCCATGATGCTTGCTGCCTCCACTGCTGCTATGCTGATGATGATGCTGATGGTGATGATGATGTCCATTCAGTGTGCTTTTACCGTGTCTGCAGTGATAGAGAGAGAAATATGGAGGATAATTAGCATTACGCCAAATGGTATTAGTTGTTAATACAGTTTTAATATGCATTGCTACTTGGTTTTTATAAATATATAGTACAACATCCTTTTTGTTTATAGAGTATACCAAATGTGCTACTTCCACTACGTAGTTCCAGTTTTGCTAAAGTACCGCTTTTAGTGTTCTGGTACAATAAGAAAATAGAGTAGAGCGAGCGATGTTGATGTTTTGATTCATTTGCAGTTCATGTCCAATTTCATTGATGATTTGATTTTTATTTTTTTGGTTTTTTTTTTTGATTTTGCAGCAACATGTTCATAGTCAGTTTTTAGAATCGATACTAGAAATAGTTTTCTAAAGTGTAGTAGAGGTTGTGCTACGAATGTTAGCATAGAGTAGAAATTTCCAATATAATTTTAGCTGGTTAAATATATTCTTTACAAACATGCATTTTAGGAAACCATCTACTGTTATAAATTAAATCGATACTTTCTAGTTGATTAAATATACTTTTTGTTTTTGTTTTGTTTTTGAAATTGTAATTGAAAAGTAGTTTTAAGAGGAGAAAATTGTAGAATAGTTGATTAGTTTTGGAAAGTTAGTCTAGCATTCAACGTTCTACAGACGAGCAAAGATTTGGTGTTAGCTCTAAATATTCCTAATGCACCCACAACATGCTTCCAGTGTTGCTTAACTAAAAATGTTTTCAAAATTTTGAAGTTTGGCTTACGCTGTGAAAAGTAAAAACAGAACCATTTTCATTCATTGTGTTGTGTGTGTGATATTTTGATTTGTTTTGTTTTTTTGTGCATTCCCATTGAGTGTGTGCTCCGAGTAAACAACAAACAAAAACTCTCATCTTTTTCTCTTCTCTCTGTTGCCCTCTTTGTTTCTCAATGCCATGGGGATTTATTTTTTATTGTATTAGTATTTAGGAGGGAACACGGGTTAGAAAACAGAGCCAATTGCCGATTTGCAATTCGTCTTGAGCTTTTCGAGAATTGGTTTTTAATTCGTGTTGATTGCGTGCTTCATTTCGACATTTTCGCGTGCATTGAGGTAGTCAAAAATAAGAAAATTATACCAAAAACAAAAAAAAACAGTAAAGTAGGAAGAAAATTTTCGGAGTGCATAGGAGTGAGTAACGTGAGAGAAATCTTTGACTGTGACTGTGACTGCGATGAGATCCGGTTGCGCCCATCCTTGTGCGACTTTGCTATTTTGGTTGTATGCTCCAGCGCTGACTATGAACATGTGCAGATGCCAAAGGGCTGATGCGTTGACACACTGCTGCGCACCTGGCGCCTGCGCAACCGTTTTGGCCAACTGCCCAGCCGACTCGCCAGCGCAGCATTTGCGCCCCCATTTGCCGCCCCACCACGCCCACTGCTGCCAAAGAGTTGAGCGTGCTCGTTGCTCAAATTGTGCTGATAGGGACGCAGCTTGCTAGCGGTCAATGTGGCCGCTGGAGTTGCGTACAGCAAATAATTGTCATAGACATGGCTAACGCTCGAGTTGCGCTTGGCCGGCAAATATGGCAGAAAGGCGAAACTTGAGCTCGTTGATTGCGTGCACTTGAGCGAAAGCTTGCGAGGCTGAGGCTTAGACTTGCAGCGCAGCGTCGACTGATTCGAGTAGCTCGGCGCCACCGGAATCATGTCCAGCTTAACGCGATGCTCGTAGGCAGCTGCGGGCTGTATGGGCACGGGTCTGAGAGACTGCTTGCGCTTGCGACGAGGGGGCGGCAATGGCGGTTGTGGGAGCGGAGTTGCGGCTGTCTCATCTATGCTGGCATAGTCTGCATCCTCGGCGGTTTGTGTATTGGCTAAATTCGTTACGTATACGTACGTCAGTTCGTTGTGCGTTGTTGTAGGTGTTGCTGTTGTAGCTGTAGCTGTGGTTGCTTTGTGCGTTGTTGTGCTTTTTGTAGTGCTGTCTGTTGTTGTTGTTGTTGTCCTAGAACCAGTCGCAGACTTTCTGTGTGCCGACGACGTTGTGTGTGCAGTGTCGTTGTGATTGCTGCTGCGAACGCTTTTACTCGACTTGTGACCCGCTGTTGCTGCCTGCTGCTGCTGCTGCTGTTCACTGTGTCTCGAGCGACTGGAGTGACCTGTGTGTGAATGTCAATGGAAACGATAAGCTTGCGAATTCGATTTCAAGTTGTCAGAATGTTAGATTAACCAATTTGCGGACTTTGCTACGACTGTTAACTTGATTAAGACTAATTGTTTGTTTGTGTTTGTGTGTGTGTGCCAAAAAGTGAGTTGAAAATTTTGTAGTTTGCGGCAACTGAGAATGAGTAACTTCATTTTTATGGTTATTAACCTTTAATTCAAAAATAATTCTTTTTGTATTGTGATTAACATTTATATGCCTCATTTTGAATTGTTTTTCTTCTTCAAATATACTCCTGAGGGATAGAATTAAATATTCTTTTTAAATATAATACTTTTTCGGAGTACTTCCTTAGTTAAACTATTATTTTTAATAATGACAGCTAAAATATTGCAATATATTTCAAACTACAAATAGGAATTTTTTAAGATTTAATGTTAGAAATTATATCAAATTTCGATTTTTAAGGGCAGAAACAAACTCTACTTTTAAATGTTATACCCTTAATTATAGAGTAAAAATAATTTTCAAAATTTAAAATAAATAGATTTCTAAAGCATCATTTTAAATAAATTTTTTTAAGATAGCTTATTATAATTACGATTAAGTAATACTGCAATATATCTATTATATTACGTAATGCAGATATAGTTCGGTAAACTGTATTCTGTACCAAATGTAATGTTCAATTAAATTCTTTGTCATTAAATGCTATTTCAAAAGATTATTTTTGATTTTAATTTCCAAAAGTGTGTTTAGCCATTTTAAATTTCATTCTCAGCTGCTTGGTGTAAAGAAAAACAAGTGCCAAGTGGAAAAAGTAAGCAACAGCCTTGAAGCCTTGACTCGATCAGTCGCCACAAGTTATGATCTATTGCCCGAACTGCAAATTTGGTGGGGCTTAGTTTCGATTTGAATGGCTGACTGTCGCGGCTAGCTAACCTAAAACGTTTGCGCAGCTTAAGCGGCTGTGTGGCACCCAAAATGAGCAAGCCCAAAACAAACAAGTCTGCAATAGATACGAGTATACGAGTACGCATATGGCAAGGGATTATGAATACGATGGCGATATTTAGGCAAACAAGCGACTTACCACGTGAACGTGACAGCTCTTCTCGGTGCTTCTCACTGCCGCGCGAACGTTCACGCTCTCGCTCTCTTTCGCGATTGCGCTCTAGGTCGCTGGTGCGGTGAGAGCTGGTGCGTGGTCGGCTCTCTTCGCTGACACGCGATGAGCGCAGCAATCGTGTCGAGCCACCCGACGAGCTACCGACGGCAGCCGAAGCCGAGCTATGCTTGACACCCGAGTGATCGCTGCTGTGCTCCTTCTCACGATGCCTGCTGCTGTGATGATGGGTGACAGCACTGGAGCTGCTGCGTGGCTTGCTGCTCTGTCGTGATGATCGCTGTTGTTCGTTTGATTCGTGGCGAGACTTCTCTCGCTTCGGGGTGCGCATGCGCAGTCGCTCTACGCGCTGTTTGCTTCAGTTGATTGTCGTCGGACGAGTTGCCACCTTGGGTCATGGATTCACGCGAACTGGAACGCGAGCGATCGCGGGGACAACACTCAATGGATGACTGCGATGAGCTGCGTGCTCGAGTTGGCGAGGGCGTCGATTGGCGTGAATTGCGACGCGCCTCTGAGGCAAAAGTGCCGCGGGTCACACTCGATGTCTTGACCTTCTCGTCGATGGTGGCCAGAGGCTTGGCGCTGCGACGCTGTAGCGAGCAGGATCTACGTCGCTGATCCTTGTAGGCAGCCTCATCGGAGAGTGCCTGTTGGGAAAGTAAAGTGAATTAGTTCAAGTAAGGAGTGGTGAAAGGAGGCTGACGATGAACCTTCAATGTTTGATCAGCATTGCGTGTCATCTCGCTAAGAATCTGCGCATCTCGCTGCAAATCTGCTTTTCGTTCGTAGCTCGGAGATGGCGACTTCACACGGAACGTGGTGGTCAACTCGTTGGCAATGTTCTCATAGCAATGCTCGTCATCCTCGTTGTAGTCTTTGATGTTGTTGTTGCTTTCGTCGTTGCCCTGTGGGCTGTGTCTAAGTAAATCGGGTCGATCGTTCAACAACTGCCACTTGGTGGTCGTTGTGGTTGCTGTGGTGGATTCCTCCTCGTTGTGGATTGCTTGCTTACTGCGTGACGGCAGCGTGCGTCGTGGATTGGTGGACAGCTTGGGGTTTGGCTGGGTGTCGGAGAATGTTGCACCCCAAAGTAGGAGAGCTCATGTTCACGCAGCTTGCGTGCGCCACGAGCCTCCTTCACAATCTTCAAGGACTCGCTGCCCGACTCGTCGCCATTATCCACAGGAAGCTGTGTGAGCTGAGGCTGTTGGCTGTGGCTGCGGTTGGACGAGCAGAGTGCGAGGCTTGGCCACAGGCACCAGCTGACCAATGCGTAGCGTGGGAGGCGCTGGCTTTGGCTTTTGCAGCCGTGGGGCATGCAGCGCAATGTTCATCACATTGGACTTGGGCAGATCTGAAAAGAACCATAAGGAGAAGCATGATAAAGTATTTAAGACGGGGAAAATCTGCCTTGGCCCTAGACGCGAAGTAAACTCCTCTACTTGAAGACGACGAAGATTCACGAGTTTTACCTGCACGCTTTAGCGTTTGTTCTTGCGCCTCGATCTTCCAGATGGTGCGCTTGGCCTTCAGCCGGCTCCAGCTGCTCGAGTACTCGCAACCCTTGTGCACCACATCCTCGGGCGAGGAGCTGTCCTGAGTGCCACCTCCACTATCACTGTTGCTGTTCTCGCGGAAATAGCGCTTCACCTCCTCATCGGCGCTGTCCTCCTCCTGCTCTGCGGCATCGTAGAGACGCCGCAGTTGCATCAACTGCTGACTAACGGGTATTTGCGTGTTGCCGAGCAGCTTGAGACGCGGCGGTGCCAGCGGTGTACGTGGCAAGGAGTCATAGAGGGTGCTGCCAAAGAGATCGCTGCTGGTTATCGATGTGGTCGAGGTACGACGCGAGCTCTCCTCCTGATAGCTGTGGGAGCGCAACATGGGCGTAGGCACCACAATTGTGGGCTGTATTAGGGCGGACTCGATTGAAGCTATGCTCAGACGACGCATGGCCTCATCGAATTCGCTGGCCGAACGCATTGTTTTCATGATCAGCGATGTGGACTTGAGGCCCTCATCGAGGATGCGCTGATGAACGCGCAAGTCCTGCAGCAGCAGCTCCTGGGCACTGCTGCGTCGACGAACTGGCCCTGAGCCTGAGCTTGAACCTGTGATAGCGAAATGTGCGAAAAATGTTGTTGGTGGTTTGCTTTTTTTTGTTGGATTTTTTCAATGACTTGCAGTTGGATTAGTAGCAGTGTTGGGGTATTTATTCAAAATGATGGATTCAGGATTGAAAAAGCAAGTTAAATAAATTGGTTGAGGTTCAAAACGAAATGTTTGTAATCTAAAATTTTGTTTTTTTATTTTCTGAATAATTATTTTTTTTGTTTTTAAGTAGAATTTTCCATTTATAAATGTCATTTATTTTGCAATTTTGATTTTCATTAAATTTTATTTAAATATTTTTAATAATAATTATTACTTTTTAATTTAATAACTACTTTTTATTAAAAAGTTTTTAATGAGTCGTATAATCAAACAAAATCAAAAATAAAAGTTTAATTTATTAGCTACTGAAAGTTATTGCAATATTTGACATTCATACGAATATTTTTTGTTTTTGAATTTTTCCTTTTCATTTATAAAATTTTGTCATTTTGCTAGTTGCATTTGAGTTTTTGAAGTTTAACTATAGACCAGAATTAATAATGGACATTAATTTTATTAATATGTAGATCCATTTTTTTGAATTGTCTAAGTTTAACTTTCTTGATTTTTTCTTCAAATAATTGCAATTTAAATGTTCGAATAAAAATTAAACAAAATTTGAGTGAAGAATGCTTTGAAATCGCACAAATTAATATTTTCTCATTATTTTATTCAACTTTGTAATAATTATGAAAGTAAAGCAAAATTATGTTTGACAATTTACAAGCATAACAGTCATTGTGCATTAGAAATTTAAATTAAGTTTGAATAATATTGTTGGATAACAAAAAGCATTAAATATTTTTCAATCATGTTCCAATCATGGGCAAAGTAGTTTTGATATTAGCGTGATTAACGGTCTATAGATTGGCTTTGGTAATGGTTAGAAAGTGAGTGTATGTTCAGGGTTAGAGATATTTATTGGCGAGACGAGTACGAGTACGAGTAGAAGCGGCAATTTAGAAGCAGCATGCTTTACGAGTTCAAGTATTGAGTATGAGTATTCAGTACTTTGAGACTTGGCGCTAGTTGAGAGAAAGACAAGTAGAGGAGTTTACAACAAAACCGCGTTGAAGTACAATACAATAAATCAAAGACAAATCAAAATATAAGACACTAATAATAACAATAATTACGAGCTACTACAACAGGCACAACAATAGCTAAAATAAGTACGAGTAGTTAATTTCTTTTTATTTTTTTCTTCTACCAACCTGTTTCTAGCCACTCCTCCGATGCTCCGAGGCTCACATTGATCTTTGTGGAGTAACCATTGCCAGCAGGCGATGGCTGTTGTTGTTGTTGTAGTTGCTGATGCTGCTGATGTGGTTGCTGTTGCCGTTGCTCTACAATTCGCACACGTTCGGCCACCGATTTGGTGGTGATCGGTGAGTGATCGCCAGTGGCTATAGAAAGATACAAATACATATACAAAATGAGTAAATCCAGTTTAATAAACTGTAATTATTTTAGCTTGTTAGATTTTTACAACTGTGTAATTCTAATTTCTTCATTTGATTGACATTATAAAGTGATCGCTTATCTGGGATTCAATCCATTTTCTGGCTTGTTAAAAGGTTGATTAAAATTTGTTTAAGTTCAATAGTTTTTATACCCACTATATATAGGGTCATATAACTTTGTGTCTGCTGTAAATATATTTACTTGAGATTGAGTCGACTCCGACTCAGCAAAGTATATATTCTTAAATAGTGACGATATAGGCCCGCCCGTCTGTCCGTCCATCCGTATGAACATCTAGATCTCAGAGACTCTAAGAGATAGAGATATATATTTCGGCTTTACTTGTTATGGTTCACATTCAAGTTTGTTTAAAACCACGTAAATTCATAAAAATGGAATAACAAGCTTAAATCTAAAGCTAGAGTCTCGAATATTGGTAGAGACAATAATAACTATAGTGTGGTTGGTTGCGATCAAATAAAAATTGTTGATGTTATTAAGAAATATATTTTGATATGGTATAGTTTGAATGTAGTTGTATATCAATATACCAAGTATAGCATGTGTATTATATAAATATATCAAATATAGCCTTTGGTATATTTTTAGTATTTAGCGATTTCGAATATTTTTTAAATAAATTCCTCATAGCTTTGCTTTCATTTAAAAGGGCCAGCGAGTATCTCACAATCGATCACACACGACTGTATTTTAATTTTTGTTTTGGGAATTTAAAACTGCCTGAATTTCTATTTAATTATGTTTATTAATAGACTTTGAAGTAATAGTTGACTCACCGCTCTCCCTGCTTGGTGGACTACTCTCGCGCTCACTTTTGATCGTAGCTGGCATGCTCCAGAGCACATCGGCACTCTCGATATTTTCGCCCAGATGATAAGGTTTCGGTTTAATCGGTTTGTTCTTCAGTATGCCACGTATGTTGGCCAGCTCGTCGGTCTCATTGTCGGTCGTATCCACGCCACTGGTGGAAGTGTAGCTATGCCTGGACGTTGAGCTCGTCGTCTCCAGCAGACTGTAGCGAGGCTCCAATGCTGGCTGCTTCGGTGTCGTCGTTATCACCGTCACCTGACTGCCAGCCACAGGCTGTGTGATCAGCTCAGGGGGATCCATGAGCATTGCTCGATATGCCACATTGCTCGAGGCAATTGGCTTGCTGCGCACAGTGGGATCGTCGCCAAAGTGCGTCACATTGTTGCTGCTAGAGCTTGTGGTACTTGTGCTGCTGATGCTGCTGGTCACACTGGCCGATTTCACCAGACTTTGCAGTGGACCGCTTGCTGTGCGTCGACGTCGTCGAAAGTTCTGCGTGGGCGGCGGCTTTCCATCGGTTTCCACAATATTCACACGTCCCTGATTCGGCTGCAAAATGCACCTCTGTCTTGCAGAATTCCACACGCTTCTGAGCGCTGCTGCGCTGCAACTGTGTGGAGCTGCTGATATTATTGTTGTTGCTGCTGTTGCTGCCGTTCACGGCACCGCCATTCACGTGCACCTGAGAGTGTCCATAAAAATCAGTAGGTTATAATTCATTTTACGATCAACAATTAAATATAATTACAATTTAAAAGCAATTTAATAAAGCTTCACAATACCAAAATAGGAATTACTTAAATCAACAACTAACTACCAGCTCTAAATGTTGTGATTAACAGAAATAATAAAAAACTTGGTCAATGAAAAGTCGAACATTTTATTCAGAATAAAATATCAAAAAAAATGTTCATAGTTATACAATCATCCGAAAACAATAGTATAAAAAGGTATTACTAATCTTTCATAGATTTAATTTGAATATGTGAATGCTTATTCAAATTCACTTTGGAAGGTTCGGTAGTTGACAAAAATATTTCAATGATTACCCCTAAATGCTGTTTACGAGATATAACTTTGGTGTAAACACACGTATCATAGAATCGTATCATTGAAGCAGACGCAATTGGTCTAAATAGGGTATTAAACTCCAAGATTGTCGCATTGATTTCACTAAATCTATACATACAATTTATTATTTTATTAATTTGTCTTATAGAATTGAACTTAATTGTTCAAAATCTAAGTTAAAAACAAGATAGATTGTGATTTATAAGAACCTATTCAAATGTTTTCTGTATCTTATTGAGATTGTCTAGTTGTGATTTATTTTCGAATATTGTTGAAGTATTGCATACTTTATGGAGTCTGATATAAATCATTTCATGTGTGATCACACTTAGATTCTATGTAGGTTTGCCTTCAGCAACATGGTTTGTCACATATTAAAAAATATAAATTTTTTTTGAATTCTTTAGAATTAATAATCGTTAGATTTGGCTTAAAGTAATGATTAAATAACCGACATGTGAATTCACAACATTAGTTATGATTGCGAATTAAAGATCGATAACATTGCAGTCTCTTCTTCATCTTTTGTTGTCACTCACCTGCGATGTCTTGCGAATGTCGCGCCAAGTTTCCTCCACTGCAATCGAGTGTCGCTTGCTCAGCTCGGTTTCATTGGGACTAGCTGGCGATTGCGCAGCTTGCTGACGTCCAAAGTGGATGATGGTGGAGCCAGGTCCACCATTGGCAGCTGAGGCAGCAGTGCGATCTGTGGTGGGTGACCAGTTGCCCAGCTGCTCACCGGAGCGACCCAAGCCGCTGTCCGTGGAAGCATCTACGCGGAAAATGCTGCGACTCTCGGGTGGCGACATCTTCTCAAAGCCGTAGGACTTGCGTCGCAAGTGCCACTCACTGGAGCTGGTGTCTTTGGGCCGCTGTCGCGTCTCCAGACTGTGCGTGTTGTGGACGGCACGAAAGGCGGAAGGTGGTGCCGACACTTGAGCTGGTTCTGGGGATTGCAGCACTGCAACGGCGGCTGGCTTCGTGATGGTCTGATGGGCCAGAAAGTCCTCCTTGTATAGACTCTCGTCGGACAGTTTCTTGAGCTTGCCGCGTATCTCCTGCAGCGATTCGGCTGTGAGAAATGTGCTGCGCTTGGCCACCAGCGGCTTGCTGGCAGACTGCGTGACCGTGGAGGCAGTGTTGGGATTCAGAATGCTGTCGAGGGCTGCCAGATCTACGTGATTGTTGTGCATGACCTTTTTGAGGAGTCGACCGTTCTCCAGCTCCTCCCTGATGCGGGCCACACTCACCGAACTGCTGGGCAAATCCAAGGGACGCGGACGTGGTCGAGTTGGGACTTTATTGTGATAGTCTTGGGATTGAAAGGAGCGTCGCAGTTTGCTGACACGTCGCCAATCGCCGCAGGGCTGTTCATCGGCGTCCTCGGGCCAATCGTTGCTGAGATCATCCGTCGATATCGAACGCGAACGCTGCAGGCTACCAAGGTGGCCAAAGCTGGCGGGCAATGGCGGGGCGTAGACGGATTGGGACACCTGCTGGCGACGCTGATGGCGAGCACTGAGTCTGCAAAGTGTTTTTGGCAGCAAGTTCAATCGAATAATGCCATGAATATTTCGATTTCAATTCCGAAGCACTTACCGCAAATCATCATCATCGTCGTTGTCGCCTCTCGTTGTTGTTGTTGTTGTTGTCGTGGTGGCGGCGGTGGCGGCGTCATCGTTATAATGCCGGAAACTTTCCAAATCACGACGCAGCGTTGGCGTGGCCACAACGGCTACGTCAGCATCGCCAGCAGCTTCACTTGGGACACCCACGCGACGTTTGCTGTTGCTGCTGTTGTTGTTCTGGCCATATAAGTCAGCCTGCTCCGTCATTCCCAGTCGCTTGGGCCACGTTGATAATGATGATGATGATGATGATGTGGATGGTGTTGCCGCTGCTGTTGTCGTCTGGCCAACAATTGCATGTAGGCTTATTTTACCCGCATTTCTGAGGGTGTTGCCAACAGTCGCTGCCGCTGCAGTTGTTAAATTTGAGTTGTTGCTGCTTTGGCTGGAGATACTCGAACTGCTTTTCTGTAAATGGTAAACAAAAGCAGTTTTTGGAACGCATTAGTGTCTGTCTCTCTCTCTCTCTCTCTCTCAGTTGTTCTCTTATTGTTTTTTATTGGTGTGGGCGCAGTGCAGAAGGAGTTCCATGAGGAAGTCCTTTTTTTGCAGCTAAACTCTTTAATGGATTTCCGTGTAATATAAGCGCATTAATTGCTGATGGCTTCTTAAGCTGCGACGATTTCAGAAATGGAGCGACATTCATAAAATTGCACTTATTCTTAGCATTAAGATGGATCAAAAAGCTAATAAGACATTTAGAAGTGCTCCAACTTCCTTTTTATAAGTAAGACCTTAAAGTTCCTTCTAATATTATTGGTTACATTTTATTGAATACTCGTGTATCAATATATATTATGTAATACATTTAACATATTAAATGTAAAATAACAACTTCAAAATTCTGAGTTAAAGCATCTAATTCGATTTGTTATTATTGAGTATTATTTATACAACTGTCCTTAGTAAAGAGGGTTCGAAATTAACCTCGTTTGCACATCAGCCATCTAAAATTAAAATCATATCAAAAGCCCTAAATATGTTGTTGCGGTTCATGATGATGATTTGTATTTTTAGAAAATATAAGAATTGAATTATATGATAGTTTTTTTCTATACTCTTTGAAGTTGTTAGCTTTAAGCGAATTTACACATATCGTTATAAATAATATAAAGCAATTTAATTCGTAATAATTTAAATAACCCAATGTGCTCGAATATACATAAATATAAAATTTTTTCTATTCTGTATTTAACTTGCTAATTTCTCAAATATTTGTATTGGCTATTATCCAATTTATCATTTGTAATTATATCCACAACATGTACTGTTACTTCACCAAAAGCATACTAATCCGCAAACAACATACAAAAAAATAAAGAAAGAAAAAACTGAACGTGTCAAGATTGATGGGCATGGCCACTTTTCAGGTGGGTGTAAAAAACTTGGCTCGAGAGTCGCGTCTCTCTGTCTCTGTCTTGTCTTTGAAACAGTACGGAGGAAAGAAAGAGACAGAGCGATACAAAGAGAGGCTGGGCCCCTTAACATCCCCTTGGCAGACCCAATAATTAAAGACTTTTTTTCTGTTTGCCTAATGACCGAGCCAGCGGAGATTCCATACAACGTTTTGCCTTTGCCAGAATTTCCTTTGTAGTCATGACCCAAATGTCGGGTTGCCAAAATGGGTTTTGGATGCTTTTCATAAATTTGGCTTAAGTGTTAAATGCTTAATTGAGCTCGCCTATTAGTATCGATTGTTGCCAGGCGCTTAATTAGAATCACATTCAGAGCGTGGTCGTCTGGGCCTGGCATCAATCTCATGTTGAGAGAGATCGATGTGCCATGGTCAAGTTCCAATAGCTAACAAATTTCTGTCTAGACAATGTGCACATATAAATTTCTGTTAATTTTCGGATTAATAAATGCAAATAGGGATCACAAAAAAAACGCATATGGTCATATTCTTTGTTGACTTTTTAAATGAATAATTCCCAATGTATGATTCTTATTTAAATTATTGCTATATTTTTAAATTATGTAGAAAGTATCAAAATAAAAATAATTCGCAATTACTTTTATGACTTACAAATCTGCATTAAATTTACTTTGTTCTAAAACATCTAACATTATTTTTTTTAGTGCTTTAGAAGCTTCAATCTAGTGTACTCGACTGTAAGTTACTAGTTATTAAAATATACCAAATATACTAAAAAAAAAGTGTACCGAAGACTATAATTGGTATAGTGATATAATACCACATTCAAAATATGAAGCTATTAAGCTATTAAGACTACTTCTATGGGTAACGGGTATAAAATAAATTCCTTTTTAATAGTTCTAGCTGAAATTAAGCAAAGGACTTTGTTTTAGAATTTGATTTAAGATATTTCTCAAGCGCTGTGATTACTTTTGTAATTGAAGGTTGAACTTTGCCTTCTAGTTAAAATAACTCAAGATTATATACTTTTAAGTTCTTAAATTTTTATTGACACATAAATAAGAGGTAAAGTGCAGTTTTTATTTTTGTATATTAGCAGATAACTCTTAAGTCCAATTATCGTACAAAAGCCTTGTCAGTGCTTATTTAAGCTCTTGTATTTGTTCCTCAAATATACATAATAATACCCATTTCTATTACCGGTAAAATAAAAGTCTTCGTTATGATAATTTATGTAAGCTTCAAGATTACAATTTTCTCATGATTTCCTCTACTTAAGCGTTGCCCAAGCTAAGCAGATGGTTTTTCGGTCATTGCCATGGTCGGGACTTGCCGATTGCCATGCAAAAACCAAAAGCAAAATACAAAAAAAAGAGTGAAAGAGATATACATTTAAGAAAACAGAAGCAAATGGAGAAAAACGAAAAGCAAACATCGCAGCATGCTAATGAGCCGCCAACAAGCAAATGAAAAATTGCGGCCCAAAGCAAACTGCTACTACCGCATTTTGAGCCTGTCTTGGGGAGCAGTGGGCGGAGGAGGGTTTGGTACGATGGTAGATGGATGATAGATAAAGTGAGAGAGGGGTAGGTGGACACAACTTACCATTAGATTGCTCAATTTCAAACTTGGCGCAGTATCGGGTAACAAATTGTGGCCGAGTTTGTGCAAATGAGGTACGTCGTCATCGTCGTCGTCGTCGACATCGACTTGGCTGTGTTGCCGCTCGTCAGCGTCGTCCGAGTGGCCATTAATCACAACAAAATCAACATGATCATCAAACAGCTCCTTCTGGCCATGGCCATAGCTGTGGCTCGACTTCGATGTGGCTGGCGATTCATGGTCGACGATGACAGCGACGCCAGCGTCACGATCATCATCGTCGTCGTCATCGTCGTCGTCGCTAAGCTCACAGATGTCAACGCCTTGGCTTGGCTTGGACGCCCAGAGCGCCATGGGCGCCGCACTGCTGCGGGTGGTGGTGCTGGATGAGGAGGTGGACCAACGGGATGTGGAGGATGTCTTTTGTACTGTCTGTGTGCGGATCACTTGCATGGCGCCATTGGCGGTGCGCAGCACCTCCAACTGTTTGCGCTGTGTGTGCTGTGTGCCATTGGGCTGTGAGATATTTTGGGAATCGGATATCTGAGAGAGAGAGAGACAAAGAGAGAGAGCGGGAGAGAGAGAGACAGAGTTTAGGATTTTTGGCGTGATAGCAGGATTATGTGTTTGGATTGTATTAATTGTATTGTATTATGATCGTAAGTTTGTAAGTACAATTTTTGACAAGTTTAGTAGGTCTACTTGCTGTCTACAGGGCGGATGAGTGTTTTTTCAATGCGTTTGGTAGACAAATTGTCATGGCGTAATTGAGAGAATCGTTAAATAGCACTTCATATATTCGATGTCTACATAATATTGAATAGAATAGAATTGCATTTTTGTAATACGATTGTAATACTCTTGAGTTGGATACAGTCGGGTTTAGTCGGGTTTATTCTTCGAATATACCAAAATTATACCGTAATAATAAAATATACGGAAGAAATATAGACATTGTACTACTTTAAGAATATACCAAAGAGTACAAAATATACCATATTGTCAGCCAATCTTATTGAGACTCGTAGACAGTTGGCGTTTTTGCCTGACAAAAGTATTTCTTGAATAATTTCTACAATTTTCAATTGATCGCCACCAAATTTTCAGGAATCATAAAAGATTAGTTATTATTACACGTACCAAAAATTGAGTCTCTGATATCTAGGTGTTCATACGGATAGACAGAATGACAGACTGATATGGCTAGATTATAGGGTCGGACCTGCCACCTTCTGCATGTTTCATACATTTCCTGCCGGCACATAGTTATAATACCCTTCTACCCTATGGATACGGGTATAATTAATAACATTATTATAACATTATTACAAATTCAACAGGTTCTGATTTAAACCAATATATATTTAATTACAGCTCAAAAGTATATTTAAATAATAGTCATTAAATCAAACTTAATAAGACTCAAATCAAAACATGTTTAAGATCTGATCTAATTTATTTGTTAATTGACGAAGGTCTCCACGTTTTACAGTGTGAATTAGTCTATTTATTTAAAAAGTTGGTCGTGTTCATACCATTAACTCATTTTTAGTTCAATTAATGTTAATTTAATTAGATCTAGTCTACAAAATAAAACTTGTTCCTAATTAAGAAATATAAATAATCCTAATTAAGTAATAGGACTAGAACATTTCTTTCTTATTTAATATGTCAAGATACCTTTTAAAGCGAATGATTTCTATATAGATATATGAATACTTGTCATTTGTGTATATAAAATAACTGCATAATCTAATCAACAACATTTACCCTCATTTCAGCAGCTTGCAATATGCATATTTATTGGGTGTGTTTGATGGGGCGTATGTTAGGTTGTTGGTCAATTGCACTTGAACGTCAAGTGTTTTGCTTTGAGCTCTTATCTCAACAGCTGCACACGTGACCAGACCTCAGTCGCTGACCCACTGCACCCTTTTTAGTGTGCACTCACAGCAATTAACAGTTTCTTTTATTTATTTTATTGGATCGTGCCATGACCAGCGACAAACACACACACAAACACTGAGTGTGCGGGGCTGTGTGGCCCAAAATATCGATTGTGGCAATCGATTATGACTATGATTTATAGCGCTAGAATTTTTTGTATTAGGGTTCAGTTTGGGCATATTCGTGTCAATGACCAAATCAAATGCATTCTCAATGCTCCACTTCCATGCAAATGCACAGCAACAACAACAATCTCTACAACAATGGCAAACATTAAATTTGATTACAACAAAAATAACAACGAACATAAAAAATGTATCGATGCTGTGAGTTGAGTCATGGGTTTTTGTTCAGTGACTAAGACAAAGCTGAGCTTGTTGGGTTGTTACCACAACAAGAATCAAGAATATGCCTAGATGTGTGGAGTGAGTATTTCGTTTTATTCAACAACTACAAGTTTTCCCAAAAGTGATGTCACTGGGGGATACTTTGAAATAGCAATTCATTTCGGTCTTGGCCGCATTATGATCGCCGCATTTAACCGCAGGCCAAATTGCAAATGCATAATCATTTTTGTGTGCAGCTCCCTAAAGTCACACTCATCCTTGAGCAGCAGCCAAGGGTAAGCGGGTACTTGGATATCCAGTTACGTTCCACAGACATAAATTATAAGCCGGGTTTCGAACCCTTGGGCTATGCACGTTCTGTCGTTGAGTTTCTCACGCCACCACGCTGGCAGCAGGAGAAGTAGAAGAAGAAGGCGAAGGCGGAGGAGAATTGAAGAGACTTTGTCTTAAATCTCCTTTTAGCAATGTATTACATTTTTTGCTGTTGCTGTTGCTAGTGACTGCAGTTATATGTAGTGTGTCTATCGATGACCTCTTTTTCCCCAGAGAGAACATGTGTAGGATTTTCGACTTGGCCCGCTCAATGCAGTTTTATGGCCTGACTTGGCCTGATTTCGCCTGCCAGCTAATTAAGCTGTGCCAATCTGCATGCACACAGCTCTAGAGCGGGTGGCGAGGGGTGTCTAATCAAAGCAGCAGCTGGCGGGACTTGAAAATATTTCTTTTGGCACGGCAAAACAATCAGTGAATCAGTGTCATGATCTCGAACTTGAGCCCCCATGCTGCTGGCTTCGCATTTGCTGATAAAGCAACGCGATTCCAAAGCACCAGCCTTATGCTCGATACGAGTCAAATTGAAAACAACAACAACAGCAGTATGAAAAAATGCTCAACGGCTTTATTGCTGCTGGTTGGTTGTGTGCTGTGTTTTCTGCTCAAAGTCAAGTTGAAGGTTCAACGAAATGCGGCAGCTGCAAAAAAAAAACCAACCAAAAAAAAAGCAAATGTTGCGCTGCTCGCATATATTACAAGTGAGTACCAAAGCCAAAGTCGTGATGTTGTAGAGACGTTGTAGATGCTGCCGCAGACTCAGACTATGCCACAGCCACAGCAGACACAGCCCCCGACTCTGTCTCTTGGCCTATGCCAAAATATTTTCGCCCAAGCCATGCTTTAAACGAATTTAATGATGCTGCTGCCCGCAACAACGTCAACGTCTTCGTGGCTGTCTCCAGCCATAAGATTGACTGTCTATCTCAGCTTATGGGCTGCCTCACTCTCTGTCTGTCTGTCTGTCTGTCTCTCTGCCTGCCATATGCTCCATGTCTGCGCATGCATGTCGCCTTTTCTGGCGGCAGGGCTGCGCAGATCGCTGCATAGACATGCCAAAGCGTTGACTCTTTTTATTTTTAGCTGACTTTGCGCGCACAGTGTGACCAACCTGAGTGAAAACTAGCACAAGCCACCCTAAGGTTGTTTTATAACCTAACATTATATACATTGAGTCTTTCTTATTCGTATTGTTAAAAGAGCGTTCTAACTATAATCGTTATTTTACCATTTTTTATGAATAAGTTCATATATATTTTATTATTTTTGTTTAATATAACAAAAACAAAATATGTAATAAGAAGTCTATTTCCTTAACCATTAATTTATAACAATAGAGCGAAATATTTTACGTTAAGTTATCAATAACTATCAATAACTAATTAAGTTCATATTCATTTTTTCATAAATTGTACAAATAATATTTATCTGATGACTTTTGAAATTTAAAAATATATAAAAGTAAATAAAATAGAAATTAAAAAATACAAACATGTATGAAATAAATAAAAAACCATTCAATTAATAAATAAATCTCTTAGGTTCTCATTTAAGATACTTCAATATTACGAAATTACCGGTTGCAAAGAACAAAGTGCAGCATAGCTAAAATTACCGTTACTTGAAAAGAGGAGATGCAAACAGATTCAAACTTAACTTATCACATTTTGTGCACTAGTCTTTGTGCTGTTATTCTACATACTTTATTTCCCTCTTTTTCGTTTTCCTATTCTTCTACCAGTGACGAAACAAAACTTTAAGAGATGTCGCATAATTTTGGACAGGAGTGTATATAAAAGAAAATATAAAATAAGCCAGAAGTACTCGTACAATAAAAATATAAAATATATATAATTAACTAAATTGAGTATTTTTGTATTCCACCATATATGTATGTATCTCTTATTAATATGTTTCACATGAGCTACTTGCAATGCCATATTTATGATCGGCCAATTATATTACCTTGAGCCCACTGTGCGTTGCTGCATTTTAAATTGCTTTCTTGGCCTAACAATGGCCATTTTGTTGGCCATGCTGTGGCTTTGCTCTGCGCCTCTTAAACGCTAATAATATACATTTTTATATGCATTATTTCTGTCACGATCTCGTTGGCTTTATATCTCTATAGAGCACAGCGTGCGCTGCCTTTACGACTAGACGAGTGCGAGTACTTTCCGCTTGTGCAACTAAATCATAGATATATGTACGTATTATATATATACAAGATCTTTTTTGTTTTTTTTTTTGCTGTTCAAGACCGCATCATGGTCGATTTGTGGGCTCGCGAGATACAGTAATACAGGAAACTAACAAGTGGCGGTGCTTAATTGAAGTGAGTCGCGTTAGATGACATCCTCAATTAGTTGCATGTAATTTACGAGCAGTAGCCATAGCACAAATGGCTTGCAGAGCGTCAAATGGCCAAATGACCAACGGGGTGATTCGCTGCGCTGCTGGAGCAGGCATCTTCAATAGTCTCAAGCTCTCTTCCTCTGTCTTAGTTGGCAACCTACTGACCCACAAAAATTGTCTGTCTTGCTGCCAGCGGCTTTTTACCGTTACTCTGCACTTGGATTGCCACATGCTACGTCTGCCCCGCGGTGATTGCAACTCCAACTCCAACTCCAGCCTCAGCGTCAAGAATCAACTCCAACTTTGGCAAAAATAATTCAAATGCTGCATGTCGCGAGCGCTCTGGTAAAATGTAAATTTGCTTTTTTCTTGTTGTTGTTGCAACTATCCATAATGTTAATGAAGCAACCCATGACTTTGAGTTCTGTAACGGTATCTGCGCTTACCTGGGATGCGTCTTCTGATCTATTCTATTCTCAGCTTTGCTCTGCTCTGTCTGGCACCAAATCAAAGATCGTTCCCATTGAGCTCATTCAATTGAAATTTTCGTGGGCTTGCGAATCTCGTCGCATCGCATCTCATCGCGTCGGCAATTTTCCCTTTGACTTTGTCGGCAAACAAACACAGCGGGATATATATTCAGTCAATAGACTTGCCATTGATATAAATCCTCGGCCAGTCTCAGTCGCAGAGCAAGCAATCAACCGAGCTGTGCGACTATTTCAACTGGAAGTGACCACTCCAAATAGTTTCAGCTTTGACTTTAACTACGGCTCCAATTTCTAGTTCGAGGGTTCTTTGATTGTTTTCGATTCTATTGATTGCTTCTATCGGCAACAACAATGACAACGACTTCGACAACGACAACGACAACGGCAGCCAGCAGTGGCAACAAAGTTCAATCGCGATAAGTTAGGCAGAAAAGTACAAAATATATATTCACAGCACAGCAATAGAAATAACAACAAAACTAAAGCAGCAACAACAAATTTCAGCAAGTTTCTCAATACCCTGCAGCCATTCAGTGAATTCAAAAGGGCATATAAACTTTGAGTGAGTGATTGTAACAATTGGCAAAAGGTCTCCTATCTGAAGCACAATAAAAATGAATAGGAATAGTAAATGAAGCCCAAAATATCAAAGCTAGGCCTAAAGCACATTGCTTACGGCTGTAGAAATGAAATTGACTAAAAAGAGTAACTCTGGGATAAAGAAAGAAATAAAATTCAGTTAGGTAAAACAATTATTTAAAATAATTTATATCAATTGTAATCTGAGTAATTTTTAGGCCTATTAAATTCAGAGGTATTCGTGAAAAAGTTTATTAAAAAACAACAATTGGGAAAATTAAAAAACTATGATTTTAAAACGTGAAAAATTACATATATATGTATAATTTCTAATAAATATTGTTGTATACTAAATACATATGTTATAAACAAAACATCAGTCTTATAGTAGATTAGAAGCTGATAGTCGTATTGATGACCTAGGCTTCATTCTAATGTGTTGTTTAAATACATAGACTTTAATTATATATTACTAAACACAATAAGTAGCTGATAATATATGTAAAGAGGCAGAATAGATTTGAACTCAACTCGAAATTTAATTCGATGTTTAAATAGTAAGTTGAATTAGTTTTCATTTGTCTGGCTTCTTCATCGGTTGATTTTATAAAATTACTTCAAAGAAATGTTGAAAAGTGCGATTGTATTTTCTTTGTTTGCGCTTTTAACATTTTCAGAAACTTGTTATGGAGCTCAAACAGTCAGTATTTATTTGTTTTAAGGTATTCGAAATCATTTACTTAAATCAATAAACTTACAGAACACTATTCCAAGTTTGGAAAGAGAAGTGGCCACTTTACGTGGTGAAGTAGAGAAACTTGAAAAAGCGGCACTCAACAAGGATGAAATGATAGCAATGTTGCGAATAAAGACTGCTCAGGAAACAGAGCAAATTGAGGAACAGGAAAAGCAAATAAAGGAATTGAAGTCTCAACTCTCCGAATATGTGCTTGAGTCCAATAAATGCCACTCCTCCAGCTGTTTGTGTAAAGAGACTGAACTACATACTATCAAAATACCTGGAGCAGAACCGTTCCAAGTTTCTTGTGACTCGTCAATATCTGGTTCCGGCTCCGGGTGGACAGTGATTCAGCGTCGCACCAATGGCAAGGAGAATTTCAACCGCGACTGGAGAGACTATCAAAGAGGCTTTGGAGATTTACAAGGAGAATTCTTCATTGGTCTTGACAAACTGCATCTGATCACCAAGTCGCAGCCTCACGAACTTTATATAGTGCTTCAGAACTTGAACAATGAGACCCGATATGCTAAATACGATAGTTTTTCAATTGGCAATGACGACGCATCATTCCAAATCACTTCTCTTGGCATATACTCAGGCACTGCAGGCGATGGCTTGATATTCCACGACAAAATGAAGTTTTCAACCTTTGATCAAGACAACGATAAGAGCAATAGAAATTGCGCGGATGAGAATAGCTCTGGCTGGTGGTTCAACAATTGCTATCATTGGTAAGTAATTCGTGAATTGAAATAAGTATAATATTGTAATTATTGTGACTTAATTACAGCAATCTCAATGGTCCCTACAACGGTGGATTCTATTGGTATCCTTGGCAACGAAATGTGCTCAAGTCCTCACAAATTATGATTCGACCAAAAGTGTAAAGTAAACTTCAAATACAAATAAATTCACATGGCTTATTTTTGTGGATTAGTTTTGATTTGTTGAAGGAAATCTTCCAGACTGCGAAGATGGTTTCGGATGTTTGAGTATTTCAGTTTTATCTCTCAAATTATGATCAGACCAAAAGTGTAAAATGAAGATCAAGATAACGTGGAGATTTGTTAAATACAAATAAATTCATATGGTACAATTTTATAGATTACTTTTAATTCGTTGAAGGAATGTGCGAATGCTTCTACTCTGCGATGATGTCATCAGATGTTTGGGTATTTCAGTTTTATCTTTTATATATATCAGAGCACTTGAGCCGCGAACTTGACTTGGCCACACGCACGACTCAAGACGATGACGACTCCGGCACTTGGAGCTCACTAAAGAGTTGCTCTGTATTCTCTCAGCGTTGAATGAGCAAGCATATAGTATAATTGCCAAGCGGTCTGAGGACCGACAAATTCTGGAGCAATCAATGGCCCAAAAGACAAGTGAAATCTGAAGAGCTCGCATTAATTACTAACGTAGGTGTGTGTATGTGTATGTATGTGTGTGAAAAAGGCAAAGGTAGATAAAATAAATCAAAGCAAAAGCAATACAAACATTTGCTGGAATTTTCTCAAGTGTCTTGGCCATGCGCATTGTTTCACTTTTTGGGTAATTATTAATACGAAAGATTCATTCATTTAGATTCGCCAGCAAATCGATTAATAAGTGGCACACATAACTTGTGTGTGTTTAGTATCTAGTATCCGAGCATCTGAGCAAAAGATTGACGTCTCTTTGTTATTATTGCGTGCGACCTGTTAATTATGCCTCAGTGAAGATGGTCAACTCTCTGATGTGGACGATGATGGTGATGCTGATGCAGTTGGAGTTGGAGTTGCCTGACACACAAACCAAACCAGACAGAATAACAAACTTGCTGTGCGATGGAGATCTATCAAAGTGTTTTTCCTATTCGCTATGCGTAGCTAACGGTTCGAACCGCATGCCCAGTGGCATCATTGGAATTTTTGCTATGGGTAATTGCCTGATGAGCAGTGGAACTGTAAATTCATAATTGTAAACAACTGAGAGAAGGAGAGAGAGAGAGGGGTAGAGAAAGAGAGGTGGGAAAAGAAGATGCTGCTTAGCTACTTTCTATCTGATAGTAGTTTATGCGTTCTTCTGGCGAATTCTAATCTTTGCTATTGGCATTTTATTATTGACCAATTAATTAATCAGAATCGTAATTACACACGCTTAATAAATTAACAACATTAATACCACTTAACTTTACGCAAATATTCTATTGAGGAATTATGGTAATAATTGGTCTCTTAATTTTGATTGAATATGCTAGTGAACAATAAATATTGGAATTATATTTACGACAAATAAGAAAGCTACAGCAACTGAACTAGATCAAAACAGAAAAGTTGTATTCTTAAAATATATTAAATTAATATACCACAAAAATTCTAAAAATATACCATATGATCTATTTGGTATATTGATGTAGTGCTAAATTCGAAATATACTATAGAGTACTAAACATACCAGATTGCCAGCCACAGCAGCTAAGCTATTTGAAATTTGAAAAACATTTTCACAAAAAAATATTGCCTATCTCATGATTCATTGAATCGAATCTTAGTGTCAACTAAATTCATCTCTGTTAATTGTTAAAATATATGAAAATAAACAGAATTCAAAGTATGTACATTAAAGATAACCTTTGTTGAGTAAATCATTCAACTTCACAATTGAATGTCTGAGCATGTGAAAATATTTCCCATTACAATTTTTAATATTTTAATTAACAAACAAAATATTTCAAACTTAATATTCCACAAATAATCTTCAAGTATTAAATAAATCATTTTATTACAATGCAACATTACTTCTTTGAGTAAATTACTAATTTCTCCATTGGGAATCTGAGTTAATGAATCTATTTCATATTAAAACAATTAATAAAGTTAGCTATCATAATACTTTTTTATTTTTAATTATTTTTTCAACTAGAAGTAGAAGTAGAAAATACTGCCCAAGTTCGTTTTCACTAGCATCCCAAAGCTGAGATGCTTTTGTGGGGCGGGCCATGCGCTTGATAGCTAAATAAACTATTAACCGATTAAAATCGAAAGGCAGCTAACCAAACTGGCAATCAGGCACAAAAGCACCAATGCAGAGTGCACTAAATTAGTAGACGCCTCTACATTTAGAGCACTCAACTGCAGTGCAGAGAAGTCGAGGTTGCCCCGGAGCGTGCCTTTCAATTTCATTTTGATGCTCGAGCCCAAGCAGCAGACGGGCAAATAAAGAAGGCAACAACAATTAGGCCTGAGTTTGAGTCTGGGGGCATCAATCAGTAGACATTGAGTACACTGAACAAAATTCAGTGAGCAAATTCAAGTGCAAGACAAATGCATTTTAAATTGGCAAAAACATATTTAAAATATCGCTTGCACTTGGGGAGTAATTTATTCAAGTTGCACAAATAAAATTGGTATAGTTGTGTTCGCTTACCTTGCCATAGCTGTTCAGTGGTCCATTTATCCAGCGATCTGCCTCCAAGCGGCCGCTGAACAGGGCTCCAGTGTCCGGATCGATGCGTTGCCATTCACGCACCTCGCGCTGAAATGGCGAACGGGAACCGCTGCCAACGGCAAAACCGCCTCCTCCACTGTTGTTGTTGTTGTTACTGCTGATGTTGCTGCTGCGATGATGATTATGATGATGGCTCTGACTGTGATTGTTTGTTGTTGCCACTTCCATGTTGCTTCAGTTTGTGCTGTGTGCTGTGCTGTATTCCTTCGTGCTACTGTGCGCTTTTAATTTGCACGCTCGACGCGCTCGAGCTGCTCTTCGTCGTCTAGTTTGGTTTATTCGTATTCTTTTTCTGGGGCTGCTGCACTGGGCTTCAGTTTGTGGCTTGGGCCCAAGTCACTCGCTCTCTTTGTGTGTGTGTGTGTGTATTATTCTCGCTCGCCTATTTCAAATTATTATTTATTGTTATTATGCTACCTACAGTCTACACAGTCTTCTCTCTGCCGTCTCGACAGCCGTTTTCGTTACTAAATTAATGGCAAGTTTAATTTATTATCATAATAATCATTTTCTAGACGTTCTAGCCATGCTACTGTGCACACTTATAACCCCCTTTCGCTTCCCCCTTTCGTCTTGCTTCTATGCTAACTATGATAATTTTCTTTGCTTTTCCTTTTGCACGCTTTGCTGCCCGTGTGCTTTTTTTTATTGCTTTCACGCTCTAATTTGAGTCTGTCTATGTGTGTGTTTGTGCGTTTGCGTTTGCTGAAATGACAAGAGCAGAATGAAAAGAAATTTTGTTAGTTAATTATATTTGCAAAGTGTGAAAATGTGTTGTTTTTTCTTGATTTTCTGGTATTTTGTTATTTCTTTTTAGTTTTGTTTTGGCCGTTTCGCCAGTGGCAGCACCGGAAACCGAGTGCCTTGAACCAACTTCAACTTCAACTTCAATTCCAACTCCAACACAAAGTCCGTGCAGATTTCTAATTAAATTTGCGGCCAACGTCCAGCGGATATGCCAGAACCAGAGGCACAGACACACAAACGGAGAGAGAGAGACCTCATCAGTCGAGTTGAAGCTGTCAGCAACTCGGCGGATGTCACAGTCTATTTCCGCTTGGATCAACAGCCAGTCAGTCATTCAGCCGGCTTGTAACATGTGTCTGATTCTGGCAAAGGTACTTAATTTAATTTGTTTTTGATGACAGGCATAGAGGCGTAGAATTTACTGACCAAGCCGCCAAAGCGAGTACTTGCTACAATGACAACACACAACATACATTAATTATTGTCAAAAATTGCACGGTAATCGTATTTTGCAGACGGCGATTTCAGTTATTCAGTTGATTCATAATTTACATTATTACATTTGGAAATAAATGTATTTTTTTTTTGCCTTACTTTGAGAGTGTTATCAAGTCTGGTCTTTAACAAGCAAGCGTTTAATTAAATTTAAAATAAATGTTCATTTCTTTTTCCAACTTTGCCTGAATATGCGAATATTAATCACTCTAATAATAATAATATTATATTTTCGAAATAATTTCACATGCTGTGAAGCATGTGAATAGTATTCGAGAAAAGTTCGTCGAATTAGCATTTATTTAAAATAAATATTCATTTATTTGATAAACTTTGCCTGTTTTTTTTATTTTTGCTATTAGAACAACAGTTGGTGGATTGGATTGGACCAAGTAATCAAAGTATTTTTAATTGTCGCTTCAATTTAGTTGTTCTTTTAAAGGTGTTAAAACAAGTGTTCAGCTTATAGATGAGCAACAGTTATAGTAGACGATGACTATTACTAATTTTTTTTTTTTAATAAATTTGCATTTATCCGACCTACAAATTTACAAACTTTTTCAATGGCTAACTAAAAACTAGTGATACTTCTAACGCCTATCAAAAATTGAGTTTTCGTTTTGATCCCAACTTTGTCTTGCTGTAAGAGTGCTGTCGATTTATAACAAAGTAGGTTCTGTAATCTGTGGCTTTAATTATTACATATTGCGATATTTTCAATGTAATTTTTATATATTTTATAAACATCAACAATCAAAGCACTTGTTTTTTCCACTGCTAATTATATATACATTTTTTTTTGTTTCAAATCGACCCCATTTAAATATTGCATTCAAATAAGAAGTGGATTAATTTTCTCATATTTAATAGCATTGTCGCATTAATTTTGACGTTATCCCATTTGAATATACAAGATTGCCCCACTGTGCCAGTGCTGTCAAAACAAGTGTTCGGCGGCATTAACACTGAAACGCCAGTTAAGCTAAATAAGAAACCAAATTTAGCACACAGGCCGAGTCAGCGATGCAATCCCACCACACGGACCCACTTTGTACACCACCGACAACAGCCGCTAGCCGCGAGTCGCTCCCCCCGCTCCCTTTACTCTCCCCATGCTCATGGTCAGTTTAAAAGAAAAGCAATTTTACTGCATATTTTATATGCTGGCTGGCTGGCTGGCTGGTCCGCTAAATAGTAACTGTTACTTAGTTTTCTTTCGCTGATCTTGGCGTGTCGAGCGTCGAGCGAAATGTATTCCGTTGCCCCGCTGCTGCTGTTGCTGCTGAGGCAATAACTTCCTCATATGCCAACGATGACGCTGCCAATGCCCATGGCTGAAGTTTCAGAGAGTTGGAGAGTTGGTTACGCTTGCCATAAAAGCACAACAAATACAACAAATAAAATAAATACGAGTGAGTCAAATAAAATGAGAAACTCGTTTTTCGCCGTTGAACTTGCACTCGTTTTCGTTTCGGTGTGCGTTATTTTGTCTCTTAACACTTGGGCTAGAAATAAAAGTTGTTATTATTTTTTCGGTTGCACTATTTCTCTGTTGAAGCCAAAGCCATAGTCAGAGCTAGAGCACGCAACTTGGCCGAAAGACACATTCACATCTAAGCACCTTGGACACGTTTTGCCGGTTTCACTATTTTGACTTCAATTCTTGCTAGGCTCAGCAGCAGCTTCACTCGACTCAACTCAACTCGAATCAACATAGCAGTTCCAGTCAGCTCAGCGAGCAGCTTGATTGTGTTAATTAAATTTTAATTATGCGCAATTATGTGTAATTAGACTTCGCTCGCTGCGCATAAATAAACACTGAAATGCTGTGCACCGCACCGTTGCCAATTTATTTTTCCCGTTGTCTTCCACACAAACACACTCGCAATAAAGTCGCCAATTTATCGTTAGAATTTGATTAATTGGCCTTATCGCTTACGTTGTCATCGCAAAAGGTTACTGCCAGCTAGCTTTATCCCAACAAATCGTATGCATTAGCCGACCGAGCGTATACTAATGATGGCCTCACCGATTATTGCCACAGTCAACTGATATTGCAAACTGGAAGAAACATTATTATTATCTTCTGCCATTCTAATTTAAATCAACCATTTTTCTTCCCACCCTATGCTTGAGATATTGCTGCAGTTATTTTTCAAAAGGAAAACAAAACAAGTGAGAAAACTACAGTCGAATGTGCTAGACTGTGTCGGATACCCGGTAATAAGGTATTATTCCCTATGTAAGCTACATTAATATACTAAACAAAATATTGAAATATGTATACCGAAGACTATATTTGGTATATCAAAACATTATTACTTTCAATATATACCGCATATCACAAAAATATACCAAAGCAATTAAGAGAGCAGTCGTTTCTTGAGTATACATTTATTTTTTAATTAATTCTATTGTACAAATTTTATCTGATCGCAACAAAATATCCGGTACTTTTTTCCAATAAAAGCAAAACAGCGAGATATTATTCTTAAAATATACCAAATTAATATACTGAAAATATATTTAAATAAACCGTAGACCATATTTTGTATATCCAAAATACTTTTGTGTCTTAAATACCTTCTACAATTTTAATCTAATCGCAACTAATTAATAATATGATAAAAACTATAGTTAGTGGGAAGTGATCTGCATGCAAAATAGTCTCTCAGATCCAATGTTTTATACGGTCAGACAGACTCGGAGATTACGCCATCTAAGTATTAGATCCATTTGCTGAAGAGACAAAGTTAATGAACGAAGCAAATCTAAGATTCTTGGATTTTATGTTTTATTTTTATTTTAGAGGATTTACATTATTTCATGTTGTCGTTACATAAATGGAAAAGTTGAAATATTTTGGTAACATGGAGTTCTGCGCCTCAAAGAAAAATGCTAATATAATTTTATTTATTTGCCTTATATTATAGTAATATATACTATATACGTACTTACGAGTATATACTCGTAGATAATTTCTATCAATCCCGTTGCAGTTCATGAAGAGTGTAACCCATACCACTTCCCACTCGAATGTGAAATGCGTGTTACTTGGTTCTGTTCCAGTTTGCAATGCAACCACAAAAACCACATTGCCACCCGGAGTCGCCACTGACGAACGTGAGACATTCGAGTCTACTTAGTAATCATGGCAGACCTTTTACGAACATATTCGAATACAATGTACAACGCCAGTTGTTGTGAAGGTCAGTGTAAATGATAATATTATTATGAATTTCTTATGTTCGTTTTTACAGTTTTTTTTTTTCTATTAGTCCGTAAGGAAATATGAATGCGAAACAACCGCAATGAGGTACAAAAATAATAATAATTTATTTTCTCCTTCATTACCAAAACGAAAGTCCATTTGCTGTGGCTTTTGTGGCCAAAACTGGGCTGGCATTGTTTGACAGATGATTCATACTTATGTATTATATTTGCATTTCAATTCGATGCGTAATTGTGGCACTTGAAAATTTGCCTAAACTTATATTGTACTCATGAACACTCTTTATCTAGGTTAATCTGAATTTTTTGGTTTTGTGTTACAGCTGACAAATTAATACGAAATGGTGTTGCTTTGCTGATTGATTTATTTGTTGGTTTAAAAATAAATGATGTGTGGGCTGCGCTTCGACTGAAAAATTGCTTATTTTTATATATGGAATGTTTTATGCAAGTTTTGCGCAGGCGTTCAAATACATTCGGTGGCATTGAAAGTGCGTAAATAGATTTGGAATGAAAAGAGAGGCAAAGGTACAAGTAAATATAATTGTCAATTAAACAATTGCTGTGTTTGAAGAATTTATTTCACAATCACAATCGGATAAGCGACATTTTTGTTATTTTTAGCGCGTGCGCTGCGAAAATCGTGCAACAATTGACCGATATGCAAATTTCGTTATTTCAGTTTTCAGCTCACTTGCTGTTGCTGCTGCTGCTGCTGAATGCAAAGATTTGCATAATTGGCTCTGGTGTTCTGGTTTAAAGTTTTGACTCAGTCACAAACAGAAGCAAACGCGTGTCGGCCAATGCGTCACTTTGACAGCCGTAGCAAAAACGAAAGACTTTGACAACAAACTTGGTTGCTAACAAGATACGTTTGAGCATGTAAGCTATTTCTTTGCTTAGTTACTGAATTTGATTTTGAAAGTGCACTGCACATTTATTTATAGTTCTTCTCGAATAAATTTACAGTGATCATTAGGTGAAGATTTAAATAAAGTTCATTAAACTATAGCAAAAAAAACACAATCGATACATTCCAGTAAAGAACACAGAAAGATTTAATCGTTTTTCATAAATCTTTATATTGTGTGCTGTAAAATCATTTCATATTCTTGCCAAACAACAATTGTTCACTTCCTTGCTCATGTTATTTCTGTTCGGTTTGGTTTGGTTCTTATCTGTTCTCCTTTCAACATCAATCTTGAAAACCGCTTTATATACTCGTATTCAAGTAGATCTGGGCCTTACAATACATGTCTTAATTTTCAGTATCTATGATCGCTTTGATGTTTTGGCTCAATCTTTCAGCACAAAACTCTGGCAACAATTCAATTATAAATACTTTTTGATTAAAGTGCCGCACATTAAACAGCAACGCCCCTTACTTTAACTGATATATAGTGATATATATTGAGTGAATAAATACATCAGACTATGTGAATGTACTCATAAAAACCACAAGTTTCCATTGTGCTTCCGTCTGCGTCACTTTGACCCCACAGTTTGTACTTATTATAGATCTAACTCAGTATTAAGATGTTGTTTTTTGTTCGAGGCTTTTTACACTCCCAGAGCATAGCAATTTTTTTTCTATTGGCAAATAAATACGATTTTAATACAATTTGCTGTTTTGCTGTTGCTTTTTGTGGTCAGAGCATACCGCAATGCCTTCGTTTAGCGTCTGTTATTAGGCACACGCGAATGTATCTTTTGGATTGTTGCGACTTCCGCCTGGTTCACTGAGGAACAGTTGGAAGCATTGGCTAGGCAAATGCGCAAATCGCTTAATTATATGGTGAGTTGTTGGGCACCCGCACTTGATTGTTGTGGGCGTCGATTTGTTGTAGCTATTTTGCATTGATTAATTTGCTAAATGAGTCAATTGCATTTAATTAAGTGACATTTATTGAGTACAAATTTATGGCATTTTCATTGTAATTTTCAGAGTTGTAAAATGAATGGCAACTGGTTTAGTCTGAGAGACAATTCTTAGCTGCCTTTGGCTTGGCCAATTTGCTTACAAAATTACATAATTTGGATTGCCAAAAGTGGCTGAGTACACTTTGTTGAATATGCTCGCAGCTAGCAGGTTCCACCTTCAAGACATTCACACTCTGCCCACAATTGCAGCGAAAAATGAAATGTAAAAAACTGCAAAACTGGTAATTGTAGTTATAATTTATCCATGTTGCTGTTTGTCACAAAAGTAACAGATATATTATATAGACACCGCGATATCTTCCGTCTAATGAAAATTACATTTTATGACTTCCTGCAACGCCCACAAACTGGTGTCGATTTCCCATATTGTGCTCAAAGAGCGTATGCGTAATTTCACACTGACTATGCGTATGCGTAATGTCTCATGAAACTTGACTCGTTGCGTTCGCTTGTGTAATTTTTCTCTCCACCCAACAGAAAGTGCGATGCGAAAGTTGATTTTCACAGCGAATCTTCGAAAAGACGCCCACAAATTGTTGGTAATTTACGCTAATTTAGCTTTGCTACCGTTACTCTTAGCACTTGCGTTTCGAGTTTAATTTGTTTGTCTTTTCTTTTTTATTTTATTTTCGACAATAAGTCAAATATTTGTTCAGACGATTAGCAAGAAACCACCCAACAAAGGCCTGTTTGAGGTGTGTTTATTCATGTTGTTTGCGTGACCATTAAACGCGACCATCTTGCGTCTGCTGTTTGATATGCAAAGTTCGAGTATTTCATTGATACATTGTGACGAGCTATTTTGGCTGAGTGTGAAAGTGAACTAGTGTTGAAATTCATTCAGTGAATCACACAGAATTCATTCAAAAGTCTTTGGCAATTTATGATAATCACAATTGTATTTCTCGCAAATCTTTGTTCAAAATATCATAATGAAATTATGCCAGCTGCTCTGATTATTTCCGCATGCAACTGATAAATTGCAACCCAATTGAATTCACAATGCAGATCAAACAAAGAACCACACTCGGCAAGCACAACAAAAAACCCACACAATTTGGCCTGTCAAAAAGCTGACAGATTGACGAATTACCTGACAGTTCGTTTGTTCTTTTTTCGTTTGTGTTGTTGCTTATCTTTTCCTTTTTCTGCAATGCATTCACAAAAAAATGCTACTCGGTTTCCTTTCGTCTCGTTTCGTTTCTGGCTGTTTAATTAAATTAACCGTTAAGTTGTGTAATTTCGACTTGTTGCGACCAACAAAACATAAAAAAAAGGGCAACGGCACCAACATACAAAGATTTTGGTAGTCGTCATTGCGCTTTATTAACATGCCGCACTTAAGAGTTCTTCTGGTGCCAGTTAAACAAAAGACTTAAGCAACGAACTTGATGTAATGGGCACACCAAAAAAAAAAAAACAAGTTGTTAACTGGTAAAAAATACCCTTGTAACTACTTATTCTTTTGTGTTAACTAAATTGGACAGTTGATAACTGTGAGTCATTGCGTAAAAGCGGGAGAATTTCATGACGAAATGTGCGAAGCGCATTTTGAACTAAATCGACGAAATTTACATAGCCTGTTTTCACAAATACCAATGCATATGTGTAAGTATGTGTGTTTGTGTTTTTTCCTTAATTAGCGTACAAATGCGAGGCATGAGACAACGACATACTTCGGAGACCCAGAAACACCTACACGTCGAAGAGTTTCAAGTACGATTTATGCAGCTGCTTTTCAAATTGAATCTCGCGAGCTGCCTTCTGGGGCTACAATTAAATGGCCATCATGCTTAGCCAGCTACACTTGCACTTTAATAAACTGGTTTAACAGCGCATCGCATCTGTATCTCTATCTTCATATATGTATCTGCATCTGTATTTGTACATCTGTCCGCCCTGCGTGCAGCACAGAAACAACAACAACAACGAAGACGAAGACGACGACGACTGACATCGAGTGTCATAACTTGAGCTGAGCTCTCGAGCTAAAAGCTACGACTGGAACGCCTTCAAAGTCAAGTTCAATGACGTACTCGCTATGGAAGTACTTAAAATGGTTGCTTGTTTTGGCCCGCAGAAACGATAAGATTAGATTCATCGAATTGTAAACAGCAAACAACCAAAGCGAAAAGCGAAAAGCCAAAACCAAAACAAAATAGCCAGCAAACTTGTTAACTAATTTATGTGATAACTTTGTGATTGCGAACTGTGTTCGATTTGCATATTTAATAGGCCATAGCTGCTGCCGTATTGCATATGATTAAAAGCCTGAAATGCCCTGAAACGGAAATAAACATTTGTAGTTCGTGTCAACTCTGGGAATTTATATAGTAGTCTGTATACCTTCTGTTTGGAGAGCAAATCACTTGGAGTGCAGCTGCTCGGATTGCGCTCTTGATCCACTTTCCACAATTGTGCCTAAGTCAACTTTTCCCTCGTTCAACTGCTGTCCATCAACTGTCACTTAAGTGTTGCCAATTTAAGTGTCATTGCTGGCTGGCTGTAAACGCCCCTTTTTTTTTTGCTGTTTTGTGTTGTGTTTCGGTACTCTTATTACTCTGTTATTGATGCCACACTTTCATTTGTATTGTTGCTAGAACAGTTGAATAATGTGCGAAATTTGCTTTTATTTTTATCCCGGCCATTTGCCAGTTGACAATGGCACTAACAAATCTTTAACTTTCTTCACTTAAAGCCCCACAAACGACTTTCATGTTACCAGCCATGCATATAATTATAGAGCACCCATACGACGAATACTCGGAGAGTACTTTACTCTATTTACATTACTTTACTTGTCGTTGATTAAGTTGTTGCTATCGCCCATTGTATCGCTGTTGACAATTGGGAGCAGACTTTGACTCCAGAAGAGCTGGAGAAAAAATCTCGTAGAATGTGTCACAAAAGTGCCGCACAGATCTCTCACAGTTGAAAGAAGCGTGGGTGAAAGTTGTTTTTCTTCCACAATATTTACCTTACTACTGCTCTCTTCTTATATTGAGAGTAAATTGTGTGTAATTTCAGATACATTGAGATGATATTTTGCGTGCTGGAATTGAAGTAATAAATAAAACGAAAGTTCTACACGAATAGCAGCAGAAGAGGCCAATTATAAGAAAGGGAAATTGAAGGACAGACGTCTTCAACCACTTAATGAGAGAAATAAAAAAGATGCTAAAATAACTTTAATGTTTTTACAACATTCATAAAAATTAACGAATCATCGAAATGCCCTCCATATTTGTAAATTATGTTTCAATCAAGTGAATCACATACTTCAAATTGACAATTTTATTGAGCTAACCTCTTTCAAAATTGTTGGAAGCCATTTTGGTCATATCCTGCTAATAAATTTTACAGCGTTTTGGCCGCCTTCAGGCACGACTGCCAAAATGGTAACAGGCCAATAAATAAAGTCAGCAAACGGCGTTTATCAGACGCCCGAAATCAAGACAACATTCATAAGTTACTACTCACGGCCACTCCCCCTTCGGAAACGCCCACGCATGTGCTTCAATGTGACAAAATAAATGAACCGTTTGCCAACACGAACAACCCACAAAATCACAAAAGAAATCTCAAGTAAAAAAGAAAAATAAAATAAAATATGCTACGTTTTCAGGAACTGCATATTAAATGAAGCGTAACGAAAGAAAAACGAGCAGTGCTTGCCACATAACGTCAGTTCGCATGAAGTTGCATTCACCGAGAGGGGGGAATGGCATCGGGAATGGCCCTCGTAGGGCCAAAAGTTAATTACATGCGACGCCTACATCGCAAACGACAGCGAATTGTTAAGTGTTGTGTGTGTGTGTGTGGTCAAAAGCTTGGCATGGACACTTCGTGTTTTTTTGAAAGTGAAATATGACCTGGCTTATCTGTGGTCAGTTGCAAAAGCCAAAATACCCTGCAAATACTACAGCTGGATTTAAAAATAAGAAAGAATTTGGTGTTAAGCCTGTTATACACATTTCAGACTTTATATATATAGGTCTAGATATTCGCAAATACAAAAATATATATATATATATATAAAAATAATATAATATATAAATAATAATAGAAAAAAAATGCATATGTCTTCAGTATTTTTCAATGTGAACACAATATATAAAATATATTACTTTAAAATAATAGAAGACACAAAGAATAATGAGCAACACATTTATCTGACTTGAGTCATTTTAAAATTTCAGATCAAAATATATCAAATAAATTAAATAAATACAACTATACAACAATAATACTTAAATAATAAGTCTTAAGTCGTTTTATAATCTGAACATATTCGTTATCTAATCTTACTAACAGACAAGTAAATATTCCAAACAATACAATTGTATTGCTTTTTTCAATGCTGCTGTTGTCAAGAGGATTTCTAATTCCCTCACTCGCTCAACTTCAAATAAAAGTACTATAATCAACTTCATTAACTGAATGGTATCTCCAAGCTGTGCTCAAGACTATTCTTAATGGTTTTTGGTTTTTATTTATTTTTATTTTTTGCATACAACACAACATACAATTTTGCATGAATGCTTATGAATTTTAACACTTTTACTTTTTGTGCTCAGCTGACAATAAGAAATTATAATTTACATAATAATTTAGCGGCTTTTTTATTTTCTTGTGCTTTCTGTTTTTTGTTTTTTTGTTGATTGATTGCCGTTGCTTAGCCTTGAGACTGAATGTCCGCAAAATATTTTTGCAGTTGTCTCGGCCGAGTTTGTCGCCTCAGTCTTTTGTATGCCCTTAATTGGATAGTGAAAAACTGAAGACATGCAAAATTTGAACAGCTACATAAAATAGATAGCCAGATTTGCATATTTGCGAGTTGGCGGATTTTTGCATGAAAGCTGAGCAAATCGGGTGGCAGTTTGGTCAGATAGCTCCGAATTAGCGACTGACAAGCGGATTTACATAAATGGTGCCAAAATATATCAACTGTGATGTTTTGGAGAGAGATCGAAGGATGATCTCGTTGATGGACATGGCGAATGCATGTTTTAGCACATCGATAATTAAATGCATATTTATTTATAGAAAATATATAATCGATGCTCATCTGTTAAAGCACAAGTATTCTAAAAAGAAAGCGAGAGATGAGCAAAAGATAAGATGTAAAGTGAAGAAATCACAAAGAAATATATCATTAATCATAGCAGAGTAAAAAAGAGGGCAAGTAAATCTCTTTGCTGACAAGAACAAGTTGATACAACAGACTCAATTTCGATTAAATCAAATGTGAACATATTTAATTAGAGATCTCTTTCTACATACTCGTATAAGCATTTCAAAACTAGATTATTTCCATAAGTTGTTTCACACACATTTCCTCTTGTTTATTGTACAGTTGTTCGGGTATAATTTCTAATCACGTCACGATGTTTATCCAACTTAATAGCTCATTAAATAAATCCATATGAAATTAAGTATTCGCATCCCTCACAATTTCGTATTATTTTGTTCGCATTTTGTTGGCATGATTTTCTCAAGCACACAGCAAGAGTCTGGCTAATTTACATATCGATTGTCAATTCGAGTATATGCCGTTGTTCTATGGCATTGACCCGACGCGTCGTAGCGAAAGAACTCGTTTCACAATTCAATTCGCAAAAGCCGTGTTCCCATCAAACTCTTTCATCTGTGATTGAGTAAGGTTCGGACACCGCGTCGTATGAGTGATGAATGCCAGTCAACGAACCAGCTTCAACTTTTCTAGCTACAATTCCGTGAGCTCAGGTTACCTAATGCCACGTTCTATGCGGATCAGTTATAATCCCTGACTCCTCCCCCTTCCCATCCCATTCCCCTTACGTTACTCGCGTGGGCGGCGTTTCGATGATGATGACAAATATCGCACACACGTGTGCCCTGATCAAAGACCACAAAACCCGCAAAAAAAAAAGAACCGCTGTTCGCATTGCGTCATTTGCACAACTGGCCACACGTTGCCCATAAAACTGCAGTTTATGAGCACTCGGAAAATATTGAGGAACTGGAACTGGCTCAATATGGAAATGACCAAATTTCAATTGCACGTCTTCGTCTCAACTATAAAGATTTGTATCTTTATGAGAGTATTTGAGTAGAAGGTGGTCGAGCAGAGATGGAAATGGAAATGGAGATGGAGATCCGAATGGTAGCGTTTGCTACGTACATAGTTCTATGACCTTTTTGGCTAAAACAATGCCAATTGGCTGGCTTATATACGTATATACTATATAAACCAAATTGTTTTAGATGGCTGCCATTTGATTAGCGCTGACACTTTGCCCATAAATAACCAACTAAAACATGTGCTCCCAGAAGGCAGCGCCTGTCGAGCTGAGCTGCCAGACACGCAAAAGTACTTAACAATGACCAAAGAGTACTTAAAAAGCTAAAAATGGTCAACGAGACAAACTAGAAATGGCAGGCAGGCAGAAAGGCAGGCAAGCAAGCAGCAAACAGGCAAGACAAGACCAAGAACCGAATGCCTCCTCCTTACAAGCCAACAAACGACCAAAGTCTTCACAGCCTTGCCTTCCTTCTTCTGCCAGTTCTTTTGCTTCTTTCCATTTTTGCCAAGACAAAAGGATGCTCTCGAGGCTCAAGTCAAGTCTGGCAGCTGCTTAGAATTTTTATTTTGCAGCAGGAAATAAGCTGGCTTCAGCTGCAACTCCTTTTAAAGCTAGCCAAGGCCTAACAGAAAAAGCAAAACAAATACAAGCCAACTGTTGTAGGGGGAGAGGATGGCTTGGCAGGAGAAGCTCTTAGTCTGCAGCTTGTTAGGCTTTTTTTGCCACAGCTTTCTTTCTGTCTCCCTCTCACTGTGTAAGAAATCATTTTGACTTGTCTTATTTGTATACCCTGTAGATCAATGCAAGAGGATCAATCCGCTAAACAAAAACAACTATGAAAACTATCTCTTTATATAGTATTTCAGTTTTTTGTAGAGTATCTCTCGTGTCAGCTTATTTGGCTTTTCTTTGACTCGTTTTTCTGAAGCTGTCTTTAAAAATAGTTTATCGCCCGATCGCGCATTTATTTCGTTTGTCTCTGTCGAAGTGCCTGCCTTCCTTCCCCTCTCCCCTTCCTGTGTGCTAACTTCCTAGCAACAAAGTTAATGCTGTCAAGATAGCAAAAAGGAAATCAATGCACAGCTTGTTTGCTGCTGCTGCCAAGCTAAGGGTCTTTTGTGTGAGCCAAATGATAAATGCATTGCAATGCCATAATAGCACTCAAACAGCAAAACTCGAACAGCTGGGCCAACAAATGTTGCAGGAAATGGAAATGGCAATGCATTGAAGGGAACTCGAATCCTTAGTTTCTCTACATCTGTTACTCTGGTCGCTTTGTTTGCATTTAACTTGTGCAAAAATATTCTAAATTGCTGATTAACACGCTGGCCATGGCTTGCGGGGATTGGCAAACTTGAAGTGAACCTGGCTTAGTCATGCTGCAGCTTTGTTTGACTTTCAGAGAACTGCAATAGTGTATTGTCTCACATAGGGTGATCATTCAGTATTGCTTGTTTCTTTCAACAGATATGACATCATCATTTTTTTGTCTTTAAATATAATAAAAAATATCTCAAGCATTTTAAAATTTATATCTGATATTCGAATTATCGGAAATTATAAATGCGATATGAGCCTAAAACGATTTTTTGTACATTCTAATAATTTAAAATATATCCCTAAATATAAATCAATATATGTATTTAATTTTTGATAATTGGATATTTGGGTATCAGATATTTTATTTTTAGATTTTAATCTTAACTTAAGATGCTTTCCCTTAATATATGTCAATATACATTAGTTTTACTATGCTAGAAAATAACCTAAGAAATTTTGCAATTTATATGTGTTATTCTAATTATCGTAGATTAGAAATTGGAGCTTAATATTTTACCTTTCACTAATTACATATATATTTTAATTACATTTATTTATTTATTTTATCTGATATTTAAATGATCGTAAATTATAAATTCCATCTTCGCTTCAAATGATGTTGGTTGCAGACAATTTTTTTGAATATTCCTTAATAGAAATATATTCCTAAATAGAAATAACTATGTTTAAATATTCTAGAAAAAATCTTAAAGAATTTGACTGATCGAATCTGATTTATTTAAAGTATTTATTTATAGCCAAAGTAAACTAAATTTTACTTTAACAGCAAATTTGCTCCACTTCGATGATCGCTTTCATGTTCCTTTGCTATTTTAAATCTGATATACGTTTCAGAAGTGCAGTTTTTAGTGTTTCTCTGAATATGACATCATTATATTTGAATTTAAATATGCTTGATATGATCTTTTGAAAGTTTATTTTCTTATCCGATTTTTGTAAATTTATTACCAAAGACAAATGCATTTAGTTTCAACACCTAAATGACTCCATTACGGTGGTCTCTCAAAGGTTCCTTTCTCATCGTAAATCTTAAATTTGATATGAGCTTTCGCTGTGGCTCATTTATCAACACCACAAGGCACCCCAATTACAAGAAATCACAACAACAAAGGTGCACAAACATCTTTCACTTCATTAAACGCAAAACTAGAGCGGCTATAAAAAGTCAATCACACTCGCATTCGAATGATTTTTAATGGATTTTAATAGCTCAGTCGCTGGCTAGTTGTCTTTAAAATTAAATAATAAAGCGCAAAAAATTAATTATGACAAATAGCAAAGCGAAAACTTTTCATTTCGGCTACCAAGACCAAGACATGAGAAATGTGTGTGACTTGGGGCAAAAAAAAAAAAAAACTCAGACGAAATGAGCAAAAATCACACGGCGCAGTCATCAATAGGCAATAATCAATACGAATGAGCTTGTAAGGAAAAGTGGAAAAGTGAAAGCGATGGCAATGTGGATGTGGATGACGACAGAGAGAATGAAAACATGATACAAAAAAAAAATGCTGCTTTTGTTCAAGAAAATTATGTTTATTGTTACAAAGTTGTAACCTGCAATTGCAGCAAAGAGTTTGAAAATTATATTGCAGTTCCGCAATTTAAGAGAGCTGCTACCGAGATTAGGTAACGTCGCTTATGAAAGCAGCTTAAATACTTGATGTTGGCCTGCAGGCAAAGTCAGCCCAGTCAGACACACGCGGTGTCTGTGGCCAATCCCCCGAAATTAGCTTGGTCTCTCTCAACCTGCATTGAACCTGCCCCTGGCTGGTGGCTGCTCATTAGCAGCATGACTAAACACAAGTAATAATAACAACATAAACGATCGAGGTACTCGAACATCACAGTCAATTAATATTGAAGGTCAGGGCAGCAGCTCTATTAGCGGGTAAACACAACACAACACAACAAGCCGCCCAAATCCAAATAAGCAAATTCATATCCAAAATTGTTTACTTCCTCACCTACATTTCGCACCTCAATAGACACACTCACTTACACACACACACACGCGCACACCAACGCACACTCAAGTACTCTCTTTGTCAATAGTTGTAGTTCTAGGTCAAATTCAACCTGCAATTTACATATTGTAGCCCCTTATATAATTCCCAATTAGCCCGCATTATTAACTATAAACTTGAACTTTTTTATACCCGCTGCCCATAAATGTAGAAGGGTATTATAACTTTGTGCCTTCAGACAGAAGGATGCATCTCCGACCGTATAAATTATATATATGTATTCATGAACATCATCAACAGCCGTGACGATATAGAAGCCATGTCAGTCTGTCCGTCCGTCATTATGAACACCTACATATGTAGATCTCTGAGACTATAAGAGATAGAGATTTATGAATATACCATATATAACCTTCGGTATATTTTAGTATTTTTCGGTGGAGTCGCGATTTTTGGTACATACAATAACAACTACAAATACTTTGAATGAAGTATGTTTTCAATATACTTCAGTATATGCCTTCAGTATATTTTTGTATTTTTGAGGTATATTTTCAGAATATAGTTTTATTTCAAAATGCATAGCGGGTATCTCACAGTCGAGCACACTCGACCGAATAAATCTTACTTGTTTTACTTTTGTGGCCAAATTGCTTACCAAAGTCAAACAATTTCATTCATGCTCATAGAAATGGCGTCCCATTAAAACGAAGGCATTGAAATACATAATAATAATAATGTGTTTTATTTTGAAGCGTTTAAAAACGCACGAAAAACGCATTCAAGTCGCATGATTTGCCCTTTTTCATTATGCATATTTCATGGTTTAGAGGTCAAGTTTAACACCACATTAATTGCGGCTTATTGTTGATTCTTTATTTTAATTAGGCTTTTCAACACTTTTTACTACTGTTTGGGAACACAAAATATATAATAGGCTTATTGTCCATTCTTATAGAAATCAAAATTATTTTCATTATATTATCCAGTTTTATTGCTACCATAATTGAATTATACACAAAATCCATTATGGCTTAATTAATGAAAAGTTTTTAATTAATTGCATACAAATTATTAATGAAGTCGACTGATTAACTCCATCAAATAAAGACTGGTTGCTTAATAATGATTTTTAACTTAATTATCGTTGGCAAAGGTTTTCTCAAATTACTTAATTAATTTGCTGCAGCATAATAAACTTTTCAAGTATTTAATTAAACATCTGTTTAAAGCATTGAATAACTGGGTTACCGGGTAAAATGGCGAACGAAGTTGCATTATTGTTGTTTTCTTTTAGAAATCGTGTAAAAGTTAATTGCATTTGCGGTTATTGAATGTTTATTGTCTTTTTATTGAATCACCAGCAGAAAGTGCAAGTGAAATGCAAACTCGGATTGGAGTTGCAAGCTGTTGTAATTGGCATTTAAAAGAAGATTAGTTGGATAATTATTAGGTAGATATTTCTATTCGCATTTAATTCAAAATACATATCTCCCTGAGAGATATAACACTTTTCATTGCCACTGAAATGTTTTGCAAGCCAATCAAGTCAAGAGCGTGAAATGTAAAAGCCTCCAACAACAATAAAACAAAAATTATATACATAAGTATATATGAAAATACTGAAAACAACAACAACAACAAAAACATCGCAACCGCAAAATAATTGTGAGCCATGGCAAAAGCTCAACAAAAAGCCAACGAGAAGAGAAAAACAACAACGCAACAAATTAAAGCATGAAAAACAAGTCATAAAAAATACCGAAACTACTTGGATAATAGCAACTAAAGCAACAGCAGCAACAACAAATACAAACTTGAAGAGCCCCGACTAAAACAAAAATGTTACAAATTTTCTAGTTGTTGTCGTAGTTTTTTTTTTTTGTTGGTTGTTGTATTTTTTCTTTGGTGATTGCGCAGTCAAAGACCTTCATGCCGGTAATTGGCAGCACAGTCAAAAAAAAAACGAGACCCAAGAGGCGACTTCTCCCAAAAAAAAACACAAACTTAAAGCAAAAAGCCAAACAAAAATATTCTGCACATAATTATGCAAAAGAAAAAAAAATGAGCGACAGCAGCAGGAGCTGACCTGGTCGAACTTGGACCCTGTCTAATGGGATTGCCATGGTTGTTACTTTTTTTCTTTTGCTTGGCCCATGTGATAGGCAGGCTTTAGCTAGTCATTGCAAATATTCCGCCAAAAAAAGCTCACAAAAAAATAATCAGAAATTGTCTTCAATGAGACCGAAACAGGCTGGACAAGACAATGGCCGCAGTCTCAGTCTTTATTGCCATTGTAATTGTTTGCAATTATAACTATTCGCAAACGGTTCGCTCTTAGTGGATACAACCCCAGCGGGTGGCAATAGGAATGGGGATGGATCGAGATAGGCTTGACTTGGTCTGCGATCTGTCTTGGCCAATTTTCTCCGCAATTTTGCAATTTTTTTTGCTGTTTTCATGAAATGACGTCAATAAACACATTTCGCTTAATTTTTTGTGATATTTATGTTGTAGTCTCTGGTTTCTGCGTATGTTTTTATGATACTCTCTGGTAGGCTTTTTGAGTACTCGCACTCGCTGTTAATTGCCATTTGCCATTGCCGCCGACTTGTCATCAATCCTGAGCGACTTTGTGCTGTTTGTCAGTCGTAAGGCGATCGCCGTTGATTTGTGTGACTGCAGTCGTAAACTATAAGTTTTTGTGTGCCTTTTTGTGTGTGTTTTTTTTTGTTGCTTTGCTAAGCGGCTTTGATTTGCTGGACGTTGGTTAGTTGGCTTGTTGCTTGGCTGCTTGGTTCAATGACACTGCTTAGGTGCTGATTTGATTGCTTATTTAAATCGTTTGACGTTGTAATGGCAGGCTGACGTGCTGTCGACGTTTTTTGATATTTAGACAATTCACCATGTAATTTATATATCAACTTTCACCTGACAATCTACATTTTTCGCAATGCGAGTGGATCAAAAAATTAATTAAATGCTTTGCAAGTTTGTTGCCTAAGTCTTTTGATGATGGCATTATTTGAGGAGCTTTGTTGGTTTTGTTGAACTTATGTTAAGATTTGCATTTGTGGCATCCAATTAGAAGAAATAAATTTCAATAAATTGTTCATAAAGTAATTTAGCGTCGGGAATGAAATCTGCTTTATAGATCGAGAAGCCGACTGATGCATAAAGCATGCAAATTTGCATTTCAAATTATGGAGAATTGAAAAAACTTGTATTTGTGTTATATTCTGGCATCCCTCCCCTACTTATAGGTGCCCCGATTGAGCTGATTACTGGCAATCAATTCTCTTTCATTTTATTTTATGACTCAAAGAAATTTGCATTTTATGATACGTACCAAGCCAACACCCACAACACAGCGCATGTTGCACACGAGGCAAGACTTCTTGGCATTCATGGGGCAGCATGCATATCGAATGAAGCTATAAAATGTTTAATTGCCAGAGCAAAGCGCCGTGTGTGGCAGCTTGGGCAACGTTGGCTTAACTTGGCTTGGGCAATAAAGCAACATACATATGCATAAATGAATTTTGTTGACCAGCTTCTCGGCAAATGAATGAATATTTTCTTTATTGTACAAATTGGAGGCATGCCGGCATATCAAGAGCTAATAAAATTGTAATTTCCATTTCTTATATATTGTAGTGTAAGTTGTATTTATGTAAGAGCACACAGGCAGCAGCAGCAGCCTCACAATTGAGTTGCCAAATAGCTCCGTTAGCTGGGCGTTTGCGCGCAGACAATGCAACAAATTGTTTTCATATTTTTGTTTTCTCGTTTTGCTTTTGTCCAGCGCCGTCTTTCACAATGCCCGAAAAGAAACAAAAAGCCTAATTGAAGGTAATTTAAATTGATTAACCTAAACGCAAGCCCACAACACATCAAGCAAAAACTTGTCCTAGGTTGGGCTTCGTTTATGTTGTCGAGTGTTGACTGCTCACTGACTGCTCGCTGCTCGCCACGGAGGTGTAGTCACTGCAGTTTTCAACTGCTCTTTTCGAATTGGCATTGTTAACGAAAAAAAGACAAAAAACGACAACTGAAAAAAAGTCGTGTGGGTCGCTTGTCATATGGGTGGCAATATATTGAATATGGTAGCGTGTTTTGAGGTGTTTATGGTTTAATTAAGCACGATGAAAAAATAAATGAAAGGAAAGAAACTGACGTTGGCTCAACAATGTCTCAGAAACATTGCCCAAAACAAAAGACTTAAGACACAAACTTGATTTGACTTGACTAGCATACGAGCTAATTAGGAACACAATAGTAATTAAGTCGATTGAAAATCGACACAGCGTCAACTCATGTGCCCAAACCTAAAAACCTTGAAGTCAGCCAGCCTAGAAATACTTCCACCTCTTATGTCATCAGTCATGCTAGCTACATTTCCATGAAGCGCACGCTATATCCTGGCTGGCGCCGAAATTAATACGAAAGCCAAGCCAAAAGCCAACATTAAAAACATCTATTTTTTGTAGATATAAATGCAAACAAATTGCAAATGGCTCGACGTCTGCCAAAGTTCATTGGAATTAATTCTAAGCGAAACGCAGCTAACGAATGATTTATATAGAATTTTTTTTTTTTTTTTATTGGGATTTGTTTTTTGTTTTCAGCATTCAAAATAGCAATGTGCAACCATAAAAGGCAAAGCTGATAATTATGACTTTGAAACGTTTGGATATGTCGGTTTTTTATTTTGTCTGTGGATTTTTTACTTTTAATTTTTTTTTGTTTTCTTGTTTTTACTTTTAGCTATGCGCAATTTTTCGTTCCCCGAAATTGTACTCACAAAGAAAACAATGTGATAAAATTGTCAGCAAATAAAATTCAATTCCCTGCATATGCAAATGGCATGCTCGGGTGTGGTGTCAAAAACACCATTGAATTATTGCTATAAAAAATTTAAAAAAAAAATAAAGGAAAATTATGAATATTTTTTGTCAGCATGTACATTGAACTTTTTTCGGCATTGCTATTAGAATTATTTGTTGTCAATTTACAATCTATTTATGAGTGAAACATGTCGATAGTAGAAGGCGAAAACCTTGCCATTTATCAGCAATTGATATGCCCTTTATGTGCATATTAGAACTGAGTCTGACACGTGCTTCGTTGTCGTTGTCACAGCTTGACAAAAAGTGCTTGGTGATTGCAGTGCTGAAACTCGCTTAATGTCAACGCCATCACGCCAGACACTGAGTTCTAGCTGTGACATTCAAGAGACTGATAAATTGCCAAAAAGGCGCGTGGCAATAAAAATTATCGTAACTCTGGCACAAGGTAATGCTAGAACACCACACCCAGTTCTTTTGGGTAGTTGTTTTTCGTGATATCGTTGGAGGTGACAATTGGGGCCAACACCTTTTTTGCCAATGGTAATGTTCGCTAATGCACGTCCCAAACTACTTTATGAGGCTTAAGCTGATCCCTGGACGAGTTCTTGAGTAATTTAATACAGTCATAAATATTAAGGTTAACAAGGAAGCATGTAGTTTAATTCTGCTACTCGCTCTGTCTCATCTCATTACAGTAAGGAACTATTGCAATAATATAATAAACATAATTGTGATATCATGTAAAAGAATAACTACGATTAAATAAAGATTTTCTACAACTATCTGAAACAGATGATTGACTATAAAGAATCATTGAACTTTATTGCAAGAAAAAATATTTCATGATTTCATGATTCAACAACCTAGCAAATGTGATAATATATATATATATATAAGTTTGTTTCCTAAGTCTTTTGTTTCGAACGAGTCAGAGACGAGATGAGAAACTACAACTCATGATGTGTGTGTGTGTGTGTGTCCACAGAGATGCATGAGAAAACTCATTGGATAATGAACGTTGCTGGGTGGGTGAGAAAAATGTAAATGTTGTGTAACACTTAGTTGCCGGAAATAATGAGTAAATGTATTTTGACTATGGTCGTTAGTAATGTAAACGCATTTAGAAAATCAGACATTACATTTCAGAACATTTAAAACAAAAATACTTTATAATTTGTGGTAATTTTATGGAGAAACTAAATCCAGAGGAAGAACAATGAACAAGTTATCCAGAACATAACTTGAGTTTCTTGCAATTATAATGAACTTTCTTATTGCAACAATTTCAGTTCACATTATTTTCCCCCTTTATAAAATTCAAAGAAACTCAAGCAATTGTCCGTAATTCTTTGCAATCTCAACTAAAGTCATAATAAAGCCTGATTTGGCTGTGCTTTGCCAACACATTGATTGTATCGCAAACATTTTTGGCAAACAGCTTTGTTATTTATTATATAATCGAATATAAATTAGAGACCAAAAACTGGACAAAACTTTAAATAAATAAATCAAAAGACGATTGCACACTTACCTCTGGCTCTGGCGCGATAGTCAGACTTTGATAGCTCTTTTTAGCATGTGTCTTACGCTCCAATCGAAGTCCACTGAAGGCGTTTTTGGCTTATGCTATATTATTGTTGTTATTCTTGTTGTACTCGTATTCAATGTTGTTGGTGTCGATGGAGACTCTGCTGCAAAACCAAATGCACTGGCGATTGGCATCAATGTCGCTTGGCCGCTTTTTAAGCTGCGACTTTTTTCATTCGATTTTATTTTTATTACGCTCACACACAGACACACACACTCATAGACAGCAATTGAAAACGCGTGGTTTCAATTTTTGTATCGGTATTATTGAATAAATAAATAAAAAACGCGTAGTCAGCGAAAAAGCAAAGCAAATCAAAGCATCGGAATAAAAATTATTGAAAATATATCTACCATATACATTATTTATTTATGTATAAAAAATTAATTTTCAATGATTTTTATGCCGCTGCATGTGGGCGACTAACTGAACACAAACAGCTGTTTGTGGGCTTTAGCTAACTACAAGCGAATAAATATATATCTGTATACAGTATTTATGTATATATGTAATTCTGAGCGTTGCACTTGAAAAAAGATATACTCGTATGTATGCAAAGTTAACGAAGAGCAGAGACGCCTTTCCCTTTCCCTTTTTATTTGTTTGTTTGGGGGACTCGGTTGTCGCGTCTCGTTTTTCACTTTCTTTACAATTGTTTTGAAATTGTAACTTTTGCTGCTTAGTCTTTGTGACTAAAAAGCGGCACTTGCGATAGCGTTTTAAATGCGCCTGCTTTGCGTTTCACACTCAACGCTTGGCTTCACTTTAATTCACGTCGAGTTCAGCTTTAGACTTGGCCTGACACTGAGACGGAGAGGGAGAGAGAGAGAGAGATAGACTGACATCAGCCAAGTGGCTAAAGAGCTTTATCACAGACAGTCACAGCACAAATAATTTAACGTTCATTTTCTTTTTCTATATTATTTATTACTTTTGTTTTTTCTTTCAGTTTTTTGTTGTTATTGTTTCGCACTAGTTCAACGCCTGCGCTAAATGTGCTTATATTGTATGTGTATTAAGTATATATAATTTTGTTTTTTTTTGTTGTATTTTTTTTGCTCGCAACTCGAACTCGTTTCTCGCTTTCAGGCGAGTCAAGTACTTTGTGTATCTTGTGCTCAACCGAACCGACTGTCTCGCACGCCAACGCTATACTAAAAGAGTTTTCAGCTTGGCCCGCGCGTTAAATAAGCCCGAGTCTGACAGCTGGCTCTGCTCTGCTCTGGTCTGGTCTTGCTAACTTGGTCTGTATCTGAGTATATCTGCTTCGTCGGTCTGGGCTCGATCGGGCTGCCTAGCCATTGGATGATGTCAGCTTTTGTGGCCAGAGAGTGTTGCGAAGAGAGAGAGACCACAAACGGAAGTGTAAAGAGTAAATTGCTTTATGGCTCGGCACCCTCATTGTGTCGTTGCCTCTCTTCGGTCTAGACTCTATAGACTCTAAAGTTTATATTGATTTTCACCCACTTGCAGTAGTGGCTGTGTCTTGGAAATGACACCAGATAAACTAATTGAATATTATTTGTATACTGTGTACACAAAAGTAACAATGCTTTTGTAATAAAAGTTGATTTACTGCTGTCATCCCTAAAAAGGAGCTGCATATTTATGCAGAGTATTTATTACTCGTAAGTAATTTCTATGAAGTCATTCCTAGTTATAGAAAATGGAAGACAGCATATCCTCCTAAGTTCATTTACTGAATCGATTAATTATTTTGTAAGAATTTGTAATTTATTGTCTTGCAATTTATTATTTTGTAAAAGATTACTACGATTATTGTCAATCTTACATTGTATCATGGTATATTTTATTATTCGATTTTTAATTCTCATTTATTTTTGTTGTTACTCAAATATTTATAGTGGACATCGTAAAGTGTATTTATTTTATGAAGACGACTTTATCAACTTGAATTTCTGCACTTTACTTGGCAACCCTATGTCTACTCTTAAATCTCACGCTCTCAACGCTTTTGGCCGGCTTTTATTTATTTGCGCTCTGCTCTAACGTAGTCACCAAGAAACCGGCATTTGAGACCGGCTCTCGTTCGTAATAACGTAACGTAACGTGACGTAAGTAAAGTTGCGTATTTACGCAAAACAAAATTGGAATTCTTGACTTTTCCAAAAAGTGTGTGCGATGCGAGTTCGAAGTGAAACGTTAATTCGTGGAAATATAAAACCACAGGTGAGCTGACAAAATATGAGCATATGAGACAATAAAGATGTGTCGGCTCTGATTGACTAATTGAATTTTAGTGCTTTTGACCATAATTCATAATTTTGGCTTGGGGCATCGCTAATCCAATCCAATCCAATCCCATTGACGACAGCACGAAATGAGTCGATTAATTAGAACAACAACAGAGCAGACAAAACATGCGATTTGCCCCAATGCTGAACGTAGGCCGTGCTCCAATGCAGTTTACAATTTGCCAAGCAAGTCTAGACTCTAGACTGAGAGTCTTACCTCTACCTACTCGTAGTAGTTACACTTACTCACTTTACTACACGCACTGGCATAACAAAATGCATGTCAAGTTCAGCCAAGTATCGCCCGCTCTCCACCGCAGCCCACTTCACGGCCCTCCACTGCCTGCTGAGTACCGAGGAAGGTCCCAAGCGGCACTCGGGCGTGAAGATCGAACTGAGAACAGATACTGATGAGCCGACAGACTGCGTTCGGGCCCTTTGCATCTATCTGTGCTCAAGTTTTTGTACTCGACGTGCACTTGTAGTTGTGATAATTGTATATATTTGGTGTGTGACTGGCTCGCCAACATGGCCATCGCACATGCGAGGGTTGATCAGTGTGTAACTTATGTGATTTATTATAAAGAACACAAATTACAGTAAGAAAACTGCTCAAAAAGTTATTCAATACACAGAACGTAGAGTGGAGCTAACACAAAAAGCGTTATCGATATAAGTATCCACAGTGTGACCAAGCATAGAGCTGTCACATTATGTTACTAAGTTTAAAATTATCGATATATTGTTCATCTGAAAGAACTTCCTTATTTATTAAAGTATCATCTCTAGCACTGTTGCTTGAAGTTCTGTTCACCTTTAAGTTCTGTTGTGAAATTCTGCTGTGAATTTTCTTTTATTATTATCTATGAAGTAGAGGGATCTTATATTTATTTAAAAAAAAGATATAATTAAAATGAACACTTACGTATTTCTAAAGCACTGGATGCAAAGGCCTTTGGTTAAAAGAGGCAAAGAAAAAATTTGATGAAATAAAAAGACTTCAGAACTTTAACATTTTATTTACTCTAAATAAATACTAAAATTATTTATCGTCTTGAGTTAATCAATGTAAAAAACTCTTTTATCGACTAGAAAAAAATAATACAGTGAAATTCAATATAAACATATTTACATTTATTTATTTTCATCTTTCAGTCTTCAACAAGTGATTGAAACCTAAAACCCAAGTTAGAAAATTACAAAAAAAATTAATTACTCTATTTCATTTAAAGTGAAAGTGAAACATTTGTTTACAAAGAACACAAATTATACAACAATTATGCAGCGAATGGATTTGTTATTAATATATTTTGTAGAAAATTTACTATCAATAGATCGCACCTCGCATTTATGCTTGCTAATGCTATTGCTCTGTCCCTGTCAATAGTATCTATGGCTTTTGGCGTGGCTTTCGCTACACGCGCCACTTGACCCTTTGGGCCTTTGGGATCAAAACGTGTTGCTGGCGGTGGCTGTTTCGCATTGGGGAATTGCAATTGGGATTCGTATTTGGTTACAGATTCGGTTATTGGAAACAGCAGCAGGCAAAGCAAGTCAAGCATGGCTAAAATGAAAATGTTGTCACGCCATTTGGAAATAGCCTCAATTGTTTTCAGTTACAAATTTTGAACAAATCGCATTTGAAAGTTATGGTCCCTGTGTGGGACGCTTTTGTATTCCTTTTTGACTCTCTGACTGTCTGAGTGTGAGGCAAACAAATTACCGGGACTCTTTGCTTTTGGGCAAATCATTTCTGTTGTTGATGTGTGCTTGGTATTTTTGGAGAACACAAATGGAAAATGCGTCCTTTTTCGTCAGACAATTGTGGTTAATGGATTTCAATTCCAAATTGGAGAACGTTGTAACAGATATTATGAATCATCAGACATACTATGTTAGAGGTTGAGGAAACGATAACTTAGATAGTTTCAGTCACAGTTATATTAAACAAAACAGATGTAATTTGATAATACGATTATTATATAAACTATATAGGGGCGCCCCAGAAATCACTTGTGATTTGGGAAACTCTGAAGTGTTTTTCCCGACTCAAGTGATTTGACTAGTGATTTACAAAAATGTTAATTTTATTAATTAATGTTAAGTCCACAGAATACTTCATTAATTTAACGCAGCCTACTAACAAATTGAACACTCTTTATGATTCAATGAAATTTTGTACATTAAAGTGAAGTTTCATTACTGTTCTTAGCAAAAGCACTTGCAATAATCATAATAACGTAACGTAATAATCGTTTTTTTCTGTGGCACCTAAAGGTGAAATTTAACTACAAATTCGGGAGGAAGTGTTTTCTGTGGCACCCTGATAATATTTCAAAAGTTCAATTTTATGAATCAGCAATACAAAGAATTCTAGTTAAATATCCATCATACATTCGGACAGAGTTCAAATGTCAATAACACTTAGAAATATAATCGAAATTTACGCAATAGCAAATTATAAACAAATGAGGCGGCTTTTTGCCATTTGCCACACGTGCCTGTCAAACTTTTTTTGTATCTTTTTTTTTTGCGTATAACTAAAATGCCGCAAGCCAAAGTACAAATCACGTTTTTCGCATACCTCCAATAAAAAACAAATACAGAAAGCCAAAAGCCGAAACATTTGACGCATGCATTTTGTAAGCTAATATTTATTTGTGTTTATGACTGCTTCCTCAACGTTTACTTTAAGTTTTTGTTGTTTGTTTATTTGTTTGAGTTTGTGTGATTTATTTTGCGTCTGCACGGTCTCAGTTTGTCGAGTTGCATGCTTGACTAATTACTGAAAATATATCGTGGCACTAAATTAGCCGCATTAAAAGCAAACAACCGAACTCACACCGAGACAACTTCACATGATGCAAAAACAAAATTATATACTCGCATATATTATATTTATTTGTTAGATTTGCGACACGCCTTTGAGTCAGGTAAAGGTTCATCAGCCGTTGTTGTCTGCCTTTTGCTTCCGGTTTCTGGGCGCCAGCTGCAGGTGAGCATTTTTTATTATTTCTTTCTTATTTATTTGGTTATTATTATTGCTGTATTTTTTACCTTTTATGACATGTGTTTGTGCTTGTTGTGTCATCCTCGTCACATTCACAGTGCATCGTTCAAATGGCTGTAATGTTTATTTTGAGAAATTCTCAAGTATTCTCAGTATTCTCTACTCGTAAAGTGGACATTTTGAAGTACTTTTTAATGCTGGGAGCTGACAACAATATTCACTATAATTATGTCTGCTTATACAAATGTGTTGTATACGTCATGAGTATATGCATTGTTCTACTCTTCATTTTGGCTTCTTTTGAGGATTAGGATTGCAACACAAATTTGCGTTTATATATTAAAAGTTTCGGTAGAGATAGGAATGCAAACAAATTTTTGATTATACTTAATGTCTTTAAGAAAATAGATCACTTTAATGAAATAATTGTTTATTTCAAGCTTGATTCACTCAATCAGATATGTCCAATTAAAATCAAATCAAGGTCATTCAAAAATTTGTTTACTTTCCACTTCATTAATAATAATCAAAATTCAGTCAATTCCATGTGAGCCCTCTTTCTTTTTATTTTTCCATTGGAACTAATTAAAAGTATTAATATTTCTCGATCAGTCTACATTTGAACATTGTAGCGGAAGTTGCATTGTATTCTTGTAAAAATTCAATATGGCTCTGGAAATGTAGAAAGCTGTGTGTTTGTAAATATAAGTAGCAGGCAGCAGGAGGCATCCCCGACTTCATTAAGTATATATATTCTAGATCAGCCTAGACAATATAATCGTACGAAACACTGGATAAAAAAATGTTCTGAGATAAAACATTCATTTTTTTTTAGCCACATCCACTTTCGGCCTTGCAAATAAAAGAAAATCGAGCCGCAAGCGTAATTTTGAAACTATAGCTGAGTTTAGATAAAAATTTTATAAGTTATTTGACTCTGTTTCTTAGTTGTATTGGTTGACCATCTGGTATACTTTGCACTGAATGGTATATTTTGAGTGTGTTGTATCGATATGCCAATTATATTCTTCAGTATACTTTATTATATATTAAGTTTAATAATTTGACATATTTTTCGAATAATACCGCACTTTTTTGCTTCCACTGAAGAGCGGTAGTGGGTATCTCATACTAAATCATACTCGACTATAGCTTCCATACTTGTTTAAATAATTACTTTTAAAGTATATAACGATTTCTTAAGCAAAATTTACATTTTATGTATATGCAATATTTATTTTAAATTTATACTTTTTTGGCATGGTTTAAAATAAGAGGTAAATGGAATCCTAATAACTTGCTTTATTTAAATGCTTTTGCCCCAATCAATTTATTGTGGTCAGCGAGTAGAATTAATTTTCATATTCTTGGCTTTGGTGCTGCCGATGACATATGTTTTATGTCTGCGCTTCGGTTGGTGACTTACTCGTGCTTTATGATTGATTTACGTCTAATTTGCATTTGTTTATGTTACGTGCCCCTTTTGTCGAAATACTCGAATTTATGCGACATTTATGGTGGGAATATGCTTTGAATTTATAATTTGATTTTGGTTCTACGCCTCTTACCACAGTCTGTGCGTTTGACCACGTGCAAGTTGTCTGTGTGAACTATTTGGTTGGGCCTGTGTAATAAAGAATATATATTAAAATAAAGTAATTTATGTCTATTTAATTATTAAATGAACGCATGCGTGACATACTCAAATAGGATAGTTCGCACAAATTGAGTCATTTCGTGGCATTAGCTCTGTCACAGCTTGTGCCATGGCTGAATCGTTGGCTTAGTTGAACGGCTGGATGGCTGAGTGTCTGAGTGTCTGACTGTTGCTTGTTGGTTGGGCGCACGTTTAACCGCTTAAACTTTGGCCTTAGCTAATCAATGTGCATCTTGGAGTGTAATGTGTGGCGCAGTGCCAACTAGGCACAGCCAATGTATGTATCTCTCATGTCTTATGTCTCATGTCTAATGCCAGAGGCGAATCAAATGACTTAGGCAACAAACTTGGCTCACATGCTTTATAAATAGCTGCATACATAACACTTTGTTGACCCAATTTCGCTGTAAAGCTGTCTTAAAACTCGGGCGCGCTTAGGTGAACCTTTTAAAGAGCTATTACATGTTAAGCTAAAAGATTTTGTACGCTGGGCTTGCTTTGCTTTGCCAGTTCAGTTGCTAGTCGCTCGGATGCCAAAACCAAACCAAACCAAACCAAACCAGACCGACAACAAACAAGTAGCAAATTTTCTGCGTTGTCTCGCGGCTGACTGACGTCGTCGGAGTTCACAACATCTGCAAATCACATGGAACGCATTTTGCAAAGCCCCGTCCCCAAAGCGTGGCATTATGTATATAGACTAAAAATTACTGGAGAAGTCACTTGCATACGTAACTGAATGGACCGTGGGAAGAGAGGATGAAAACTGTCCAAAAAGTTTCATTAAATAATAGTATCAAAACTAATTAGTCACTTGTGGATGTGAATCTGGCAATCATACTATCTAATGTTAATCTGGTCACACTGTCAATAAGTATCGATAGATAAAATTCTTTTTAAGTTCTACGCACAGCGCAATAGAAAACTGAATGCAAGTACTTTATATAGTTTTAATACATCAATAAAAACTGTTTTAATAAAATTACATCAACATTACCTCAAAGAGAAATTCTTCATCGTTCATACACTAAATCTCCACACCTCTGTTATGTATTTGCTTTTCGCAATTCTTGCATAATCGCGTATAAACAAGAAAACCACATTTACCCATAAATGAATGCAATAAGTATTTTTTCATGACCATTTTTGGGAGCCTAAGTGAATAACTGACTTGGTAACAGACTGCTGGCCGCCTTTGTTGAAGAAGTTTGCCAAATCGTTTGCAAAAATGTCTCACAGATAATGAAAATCCAATGGGAGAAAAAACTGATTTAAAATGTGTTTTACGAACGCGTAACTGGAAGCTTTGAGAAAGGCAATGGGCATAAATTAAGTCACAGTGTTTCAATGAAAATAAGGCAAGCAAAATGACAGAAATCGAATAACTTGGGCAACGAAACTGAATGCAATGAAATGTAGTTATAGTATATAGAAATCACGGCCTAGCTACCCACTGCATTTAGCATAATTTTAACACCTAATATTTATGGCCAAAATGACAGCCCACTCTATCTCTCTATCGAGTACTCGCCGTGAGTACTCGTTTCTGTTAGTGTGTGAGTGTGTGTGTTTTGTAAGTTATACATATTTATGTGCTCGTTTTGTATGCCAACAACTGTCATCTGGGCACAGCCTGCGACTGCTATAACAATTACTTTACTCAACACTTTAACCAGACAATCAAATTCGATGCCAAATACTGTCAACTTGTTCGCACTTTTTGCACATTTCTGCGCCTCAATTCCTATTCACTAAAAACGGGGCCCACTGCATACGCTCTTAATGTGCAGTTCGCTGTGTGTGTGTGTGTGAAGCACCCAAATAGAAGCCATGTTCAATGATATCATTTAGCAATGAACTGCAACGATGGTTGTGTACTTGCTCACTAAGTACTACGAGAGCAGTTTAATAGATTTGTAATTACAAATAAATATTTAAAGAAATCACTATAAAGAGCAAGATAATAATATTTTCCTATTAAAATTTTTTTATTTTCTTGTGTAATTACTTACATTGTTTACATTATTTGCATCGAATAATTATATAACTTGATACGCTTATCTGATTGTAATGAATTTAAGATTATTAGTTATTGTGTCACATAATATGATCTACAATATTTATTCATTCTTAAGCTCTAATAATATTCTTCTTTTTTTTAAAATAATATGCAAATAGTTAATATCATTTCTTTTAAATACTATCTTAAGTATTCTTTTTCGATTCTACACATTCTGTTTTTGTTATATTTTCTTAATTAAATAAACATCGATATAATACATACATTTTTTCTCTCGCAATCTATTATTCTTATAAAACGTAAACTCAATTTTAATTTGCAGTCCACATCATACTATTTTATTACTATATACTTAACAATAGAAAAATTCAAATTATGTATAAATATTTATAAAGTAACTCAAAAAAAGGTGATTATTTCAAAGTATATTTTGTTTATCTATTTATATTGTTGGTTTATTATTTTATCCCAGTTATAGATGCATTGACAGTAAATTTAAATTTTATATTATGGAGTCACACTCTGATCACAAAAGTTGATTACGAACTATTGGAACCGCCCTTAAACTGAACGTAACATGCTAAAAAACTGTACTATGAACGTATTGATTAATTGCTGACATGATAAATACGTTGCGCCTAAATGTGACACAAGTCTATAGAGTAACATAGAGACAAAAAAAAAAACAATGAATAGAATAGAAAAAAAGCCCCACAATGGCAACAACCACAGGCAGATAGATATGTATAACCATAACAAATCATTTGTAATTAACACGCGTGGGTCTGACACTCAGAGTCACAATGAGTAGAAATACGAGTAGTCGAGTTGTACTCGCACTCGCACTCGTATTCACAGTCGCATTCAGACTCGAAATTCGAATTAAAAATTCATTTTCGCCACATGGTCCAGCTGCCATATTGGGAGGGACGACATGGCAGTCGATGGCAAAAGATGGCGCGAACTTTAAATATTTGATATATATAATGAATTAAATAGTTATGTAGAATCTTTGTCTGTGCTCGCACCATTTTGGAGAATCTTATTTAAATGCGCTTGGCTTGATTTATCTCATTCGCTGTGGCTCTATTATATTGTATTCTATTTATAAGATTCGAGACTCGAGACTTGAGTATTTACGGCATTTACAAGCTATGTAAATTGGCTGACTGTGTACGGACTGGCTATTTATTTAATTATTTATTTATAATTAAATTGTTTATATACCCGTTGATTGTTGTTTTGACCATTTCGGACATTGCGCCGAACAGGAAGCTAATTAGTTTGGCCTTTTACGGCATAAACTATGCGAATGATGGCTGCTAGTTGGGGGCCTGTTTGGTAGCATCTCTTAACAATTTGCATGTTACTTCAAGATGTTTATCGCGTGGTTGACAATCTACAACAAAAAATGCGCTCTCCGAAATGGAAGTGGACGTGCTGCGTAGGAAATGGCTCAAGACACATACACAAACACACACACAAGTGATTATTGTTAATTAAATGTTTAAAAGATAAGCCGGGAAATACAGATGAATACGAGTATGAACTTGACCATGTCACAAATATACTATTCATTTTGAAGGACAGGAAGAGCAGCGGCAACTTTCAGTTTTGTTCGCTTAAGCATATTGAGGAATAGCTCAATCAGCATTCATATTTATCGAAGCCTAACAAGCAACCGCACCCAATACACACAGATTTGTATTAAAAGCCTTTCCATCTAATGAGTTGAGTCTGAAAGCCTTTGCTGATTTAACACGGTCACTCAACACTCGCCATTTGCCACGCCCATTTGCATAGAGGGATTTAATTTAGACATTCACTAGCTAATTTCACGACATTGATATGACAATCAAACTGTCAGCTTAGCCAACTCTTAATTCCTGTTAGAGAGCCTGCAATTCACACATGAATCATCATCAGAGCTAAAAGATGTTTCTCTTCGCAGTAAATAAATTCAGTGTTTATTATTTTATTTATTTATTCTTGTCATCAATAATCAACAGTAGGCAAAAGAGCAATAGTGAGAATTAAAAAATTTATATATATATAAAATAATATATTTATCAAATTCCTTTACTTAAATAAAATATTCACTAATTTTACAACAGATTGTAAAATATTTCTATTATTCTTCGATAGTAAGAAGAAAAATGTACATATGTAGTATGTATGTATATAGTATATACATATGTATAATTACGAATGCTAGTGAAAACTAATAAAACACAAAATTAATGTCAATAGAGATGCTTCATTTCATAGAATTTTTCCAAGAATTATTTTTATTTTCTGACAAATTTAAACAGCAAGCAAAATAACAATATTTAGAATTCAAATCAAACACTAAAAAGAAAACTAATGGATAATATATAAAAAAGACTTGTATTCTCTGGCAGAAGCTTCATAAAGTGAAAATAGCATATTACAAAACATTCTTTTTTATTTTGAATAGAATAGAAATGCATTTTATCGTTCTTGATTAGCAGATTAATTAGATCTATGAGTGATTTTGGAATTGTTTTTCTACTTATAAATAATTGTTAAAATTAACGAATTCGTACGAAAAAACAAAATATTAACGAATTTATATATTTTATCGTAAAAGAGAAAAAGTTTCTAAAATCTTTGCTAAATAGTGTCGTTCGCTACATACATGTAGCTATGTAACTATTCATAGTTCAGAATAGAATCAATTAGTTTTGCAAACTGATTAAAGTTTTAAATATTTGTTACCCAACTATTTTTATTTTGTATGAAACAGGCGTAACTTCGATTGTAAGTAGTATATAATAACGAATACTATTGAAATAGAATACAAAATGTTATACGATTTGATTAGCGATTATTTTGATTATTTTGATTTAGTTATTAAATTTTACCAGCAAGTAAAAGAAGAATATTTGGAATTCAAAACCTGACGGTCGAAAAAACTTAAAGAATAAATTCAAAAATACAAATTCTATCAGTTACATAAAATCTTGATTAGTTTTCCAAGCTTTAAAATATTTGTTGCCCCACTATTTGCGATATGTTCAAACCAGGCCTAACTTCAATAACATATAATTATGGTTGCTTGTGAAATCTGTTAAAACAGAAAATTAAATGTTATATGGTTTCCTTTTTGGTGTAATTCATAAATAAGCCGTACATAATTAAACATTACAGCCCCTCAAAAGAAGACAAGATTAAAGCTGAACATGAAACCAGGGGCGGAATTGCATTGAAGGGGATTGCAAAGTAGGCGTGGCCATTATTAATTTTTTGCTCTCTCTCTCTCTGTCTTTCTTCAAAAACCGTTTTATGTGTTGCACAAGAAATACGAAGTGCTACAGTTGCGCACTCATTTCGTGCCACGGGTCGCGTTGCCAGTCTAATTGTCTGTCAACCTGAAGCCCAGCAAGGTTTAAGCATTGCCCACATTAGTTAATTATGCGCCCATTAAGTCACCCAATGAATGAGCCCAGTTCGAGTTGAAGTCGTGTGTTGGTGACTCGCTGAATTGATGATGAGCTGCTGAATTGGTGAGTGTGTCAGCAGTGGCTGCTTCAAGTTGGCGTTGGATCATTGAGAAACACTCCGTACGCAGAGGCTTTGGGGCAGAGCCCCGAAGAAACAATTGTCTGCGTGTGCTTTATGAGCTCCCCCCCCCCAAAAAAAAACAACAACTTGGTTTTCATTTATTAGATTTCTTTATTGCGAGTGTCTGACTTTTGCTCAGACACAAGCCACACCTCCTCCTCTTGCGTCTTGCTCTCCTCTTTCGCATCTATCAGATCTCAATTGTGTTTCATTGTCTTTGCATACCCAGCGAAAAGTAACAAAGGGAGTTTATGTAACTTAAAATTACTGTTGGTTATGGTTTAATTTACTTAAAATATATATTGTTTTTAATTGCATTTTTAAAAATCAATAAATGCACATCAAAAAAGGAATTTAGGAGATCAAAGAATGTGCGAACAGATTTAAATTTAGTACGGTTTTATTAACTAAAAGTATATAAGGCTTATAATTTTAATACATAAAATTCAATAATGTATAATAATTTAATAAAATATCTTTATATTATGAAATGAGTATGCAGAAATATCAACAAACTTCTCGCTACTTAAATAAGGCAACTTTACAACAGTCCATAACTCGAATACGAAATGGTTAATCAAAGATATTTTTTATTTTTTTTTTAATGCTTGCATTCAATTCTTCGATGATACATTCTAATATTTCAAATATAATATTCTAATTCCATAATATAAGTATATATGGTATATAATAATAGAATATAATATATTCATATTATCAACTCAATAAAGTTGTAGAAAAATTAACATAGTAATAAAGTTACAGGGTATTTGCTAGCCTGCTATTATACTCGCATTTGCCTTGCTTTTTTGTCATCTGCTGTTGATGGCATCATTTCAGCAGCTTCTCTCAGTTGCGACTACGTGCATTGAGTGTAGTTTTGAAATGTGCACTGCGCTTGTGGGAAGTTGATCAACCAACTGAGCTGCTCCCTCAGTTCGTCGCTTAAGTCTTTCGTTTGAACTATACCCTGTATTGCCAGTAGCAGCTAAGAGGGGTATGCCACAGTTATTGAGTTACCTTCCTCGAGTATTGAAACTTCTTAAAACTGTATTCAAACAAAATCAGAGTCAAAATTCAATAGGGCATCAAACAACTTATCAGTGCTTAAAACAATCTTTGCGTTCTCTCTGCAATATTTAATTATTCATTCATTTGTGTTAATTGAATGCGTGCAGCATAGCGCACATACTGTCGATTTTCTGTATGGCAGACATAATGGCAGCATTTGCTTAAGCGTTGGCGTCGATGTTGTTGTTGTAGTTATTGTTAGTGTTATTGTTATTGCTATTGATGTTGTTAATGTTGTTGCTGCTCTTGTGTTTGCCTTTGGCTGCTGAACGTTGCATCAATTGTACAACTAATAAAAATGAGAATTAATTTGCAAAAGATGCTAATGATTGATTGCGTTTGAATTTTATTCTCTGTTTTGGCAAATGTCAAAAAGCGTTGCGTAAATTTGTTGCCAACATTGTTTTCGTTTTCGTTGTTGTTGTTGCTTTTAATTTGCTTTGCATTTTGTTTGGGGCGCAGCAATGCAGCGTGGGGAGTTTTGGCCATGCATTCGAGTTGGGAAACATTTGACAGTTTGATTGAATGCAAATTAAATAATTTGAGTCATCAGAACTCTTTAGGAGTTAATTATTTTCCAAAAAAAGGTGCACAGCTTTAGGTTCTTAATGAATAATAATTGACAGATTTGAATTTTATTGATTCAGTCTGCAATTTTATTTTTGATTTATTTCAAAATAACAAATTTAAGTGTTATAAGATTTGTATATCCATGTAAAAGGGTATTATAACTTTGTGATTGTTTTGGGTGATAATCTGGTATGTTTAGTAGTATATTTTTAATGTATTACAAATTTATATAAATTCAGTATATTTTGATATCTCCCAAGTCGAGTTCACATGACTATAGGTATCTGGTTTTTTGTTTATTATTTTTTCTTTTTGACATTGAGATTGTAAAGTATTCAAGAACCAGTTAGGAATAAAAAAAAATACTGGAAATATAGTTTTAATTTTAAACTATTGAAAAACATTAAATATTAAGGCATCAAAACTTAGATTTAATCTAACTTAAGTGAGCTAATATTTAAATTGAAATCCGTCGTATTTCCCCAAGTTTTTATGAGCTAATGGATGGCTGAACTATATTAGGCCAAACCAGAGCAAAGATCAAATGGCATGGAGATGAAATAGATCGTTAATTTTAAGACGCTTCGCAGGCGAGGCAATGTGTGAGTGAATTCGCTTCACAGTTCATCAATTTGAATAACGCAAATCCCTTGCCAATGCCGCCTGTCAATCCAATTCCGCAAGACACTTAATCCATTTTTGATGTGCATAACAACACAAATCCGTTGGTTTATGACCTATGCAGAAAGCAGCTCCCCAATAAACCTTGACGAGCATAATTTAGAAAACAAACATTAGCTATGGCGACTGCGACTGTGATTGCGAAATTAGCCCCAATAAAAGCAACACAAAGAGAAAACACTAAAATCCCAGAAACAGCAACAGAAACTCGAATACTGCAAACTAGAAACTCGAAAAGTTCCCAAAAGGAGAAGCAATTGTCATAAAAAGCAGCGAAATGCCCACCATTTGATGATGATGAGTGCTTCCCATAAAGATCAGAATTTTATAGTCAGCTTTGCATATCAACCCGATCATTTCTGGGAAAGCTTCACAGACGCATCAGCATCAGCAACGACATCAGCATCAACATCGACTCCATCACCATTTGGCACCAGTTTGTCTGCCAACGCGCAGACGCAGCGAAACGACGACTACACAGAAAAAGTCATGACAACGTACGATGATTGATGGCCAATAGCGACTCATAACGGTCTCGCTTTTGTCTGCAGCGAGCCAAAGTTGTACACGTCTTGCTTAAACGAAACGAATCACACACTGCACATCAGACACATCAATCATACGCCCCCGCAGCCGCAGTGACACGAGCCAAGCACCTCGCTGTTCAATGCCCTTAACTGCAGCCAACTCAGGGCTGCAGCTGCCTCGCTAGAAAGTTTCGTGGAATTCGTGGAAAAATTAGAAACAATTTCCCCGAATTGCGAGGGCGGCTTCAAAAAGTCAAAGTTTCCTAATAGAATAATTGTGTAATAATCAATTGTGGGTACATGAGAAGATGCTTATTCTTAATGATTTTTAAATCCGATGATTGATTATGAGAAAATTTATTAAAATGTAATCTTCAAAATAAAATTCACAAAGTGAAGAGACAGTATGAAGGCAAAGAATGCTTCTCTGAAATAATAAAACTATTATAAGGTCTTAGTAAACAGTTTTCAATCTAAAATTTCGTATAGTTTAACCTCTTCCCTATTTACTAATAAGTTCATCTTTTTAAATAGAAAAGGCCAAATTATCCTGTTCTCATTTCTTGTAAAATAATTTGTTGTAATAATTGTTTTTAGTAATACTCTAATAAATTTAGCCAATTTTTATTATTATTATTATTAAACAGTCCAATGAAAAATTTTAGAACATAAAAACAAACTTAATCTTAAAACCTAATCTTCTTCATTTTATGACATAATTCAATTTACTTTACGTAATGCTTTCAGCAATAGATACAAAGAATGTAAAACTAAAAAAAATATTCTTCAGTTATTTTATTTATGATGTCCACCTAACAATATATTAAATAATACAATACTTTAAATGCCTTATTTGAAAATTTACAGAATGTAGAAATAATTCTCTCAATAAAAGTCAAAATTCTTTTTCATCTTCAGCTAAGTTAGTATTTAAATGCCTTTGCATTAAGGTTGGATTAGCAAACTTACAGAATATTAAGTATACGCCACATATAACCAAAATCGATTTCAGCCATTCTTGTTGCCAAGCGATCGCTATTCATTTTATTTGCCTAATTTATGTGCTTTAATTTGTCAAATCGGCTTGTTCAGTTGCCAGTTTTATCGCAGTTGGCTTAATGTCAATTACCTAGTTCTGACCATATAAAGCCGAGACGCTTTGTGATGGGACCGAAGTTGCTGCCAAATTGTTACTGGCTGTAAATCAACATCAAAATCAATTAAACAATCGTTCATTGTCATTAATGCTCTAATTTCCAAATCTTTTTGCAATTCAATTGCAAATTGATGTCTTAACCTTTAATTTCTGCATAAAATACAGTTGAGCTGCACTCAACATTAAAAAAAAAACGGGCCACAATTAACATTCACCTTGACCACAAATCTTGCCCAAGTGGACTTGACTTGAAGTCTAGTTAACCTTTTTTTTTTTCTTTGTTGGTCTTTTTGTTTGTCGCTTTTGTTCGCAATGGTTTTCTCGGTATTCGTGTTAAGGGTGCCGCCGTTTAAACACACATATTTATGACACTGTTATTTCTTTCTTGTCTCGTTTATTTTGGGAATGCTGCAAACTTGTTTTAATTAAGTTGCCGCCTGCGCTTTTACGACTGCAATTGACAAACTATAAGATCATTAGCAAATAAAACGCACAATTGGCTCTTCAGTCTTGAGCATCAATGGATCTCTTTGTGCTGGGCCACTGAAATCAATGTCTTTTCATGCTTTTGTTTGCTGGAAACGCATAAATTCATTATGAAGACTCCTGGCGCCGTCATAAGTATTAATAATATCTTCCACTTTGGCAATTAATTGCTTAACTTTTGCAATTTAATTGCAGCTACCAATCATAATGAATAAAATAAATAGCTTTAGTTATTAGTTATGAGCATCTAATATTTTTTATACCCACTACTTATAGGGAAGAAAAGTATTATAACGTTGTGATGGCAGGAAATGTGGAAGAAGTCATCTCTGAAGTATATATTCTTGAATATTGTCAACAGCGGAGATGATATTTTCGGTTCTCTTTCTCCCCCTCGAATCGACAAAAATCGAATAACACGCGGAGTTTTGAAGCTACATTCGTATTTTGGTATAAGCAATAATAATTATTGTATTTATGATTCTTGAGAATTGGATTCCGATCGGAAAAAAATTGTAAAAGTTATTCAAGATATACTTTTATATGTCTAAAAACACCTACTACAATAAGGTCTTAGCTGCTTTGACTAAAAATCTGGTATATTTTTACCCCCGTGATATACCTAATATGGTTTTGTATATATTTTAGTATTTTTCCGACATAGTATTTGGTATATTATATTCAAAATGGTATATTAAATAGGGTTTTCGGTATATTTTAGTAATTTGCTTATATTATTTGCTACATTTGAAGAATAATAATGCACTACTTTGCTTTGATTCAAAATCGTATACCAAATATGACTTTCGGTATATTTAAGTAATTTGCGGTATACTACTCAGTATATCTTAAGAATGATATTGCACTTTTTAGCTTTAATTCAAGATAGAGAGCGGATATCTCATAGTCGAGCTCACTCGACTGTAGCTTTCCTTCTTGTTTAATGCTTCAATTGAAGTTTCTTAGAGTAGCCATAGCTAAGTAGACAGACGGAACTTTAAATTCTGCATGCTCATCTCATTAATCAGCCAATTCGCGTGTTAATTTAAGTTGTACAATTAAGCAAGAACGTTTGTTTTTATAAGATTTGCTACTCTTAATACAAACCAGACAAAAGATGGATCAACATAGAGCTGTTCCATCTGAGAATTCTTTTTCGAGTCTGATTCACACTCCTTCGCTTCATCAAGAGTCAGGAAACACTTTACTATAAATGTTTCCTAGTATCGAATGCAAGAAACATCTTCAATGTATTTCTAATTAATCAATTAATAAACTATTAATTTGTATGCGATACTCGCCGTGTGTTTTATTATTGTTTATTTTATGCGTACAAACAATTTGCATTGTCTTCATTAATTTCATTTTTTTTTTATACACTTTGTAATGTTATTTTGTGCAAATCACGCAGCAGCAACACCTTCAGCCTGGCCAACTATGACGGGATTCAGATTGAGATTCAGGCTCAAATTCAGATTCAGATTCAGATTCAGATTCAGATTCAGATTGGGGGATTGAGAGTCAGCTTTTGGGCTACCAAGCAAAGTTGAGGCAAGTCGTTTGGCTGTCGCTTTAAAAACACATTTATTTGCATGATTTGACAGTTCTTTAAGGCGATTGACTTGCCGCGCCGCAGCTCGTAAAAAACGGGTCGTAAAAAAGAATATAATAGCCAGCAAAATTCAAACACACAGCAGAGCCGATGTTATTTAGCCAACATTTGAATTGTTTAAAAAAATATTAAGTAATAATTATTGTACATGCCGCGCAAGCCAAAGAAGCCAGCTAGAAATCAGAGAACTGAGAACAGAGAACTTCAGGAAGTTGTCTTAAGTTGTTGTGCAATTTTAATTACGATAGATACTCATACTCGTATTTGTATTCGTATTCGCGTATTCGTTTTTGTACTCGAAGTCGTCCGTAATGAAGTCAGCATTGGCAACAGCGAATTTCTTGACGATTTGCCGACTGCAGACTCTTAAGCATAATTATCTTATCGTGTGACTTCATTAAGCGCCCGTAGACTTCAATCAAGCGCTGAGTGCCACAACGACATCATCAGAGGCAGCCGCAACCGCAGCGGCAGAAGTGTCGAAGTGTCGTCGCCTTTGCCACACCCGCGACACGCGCAGAGTTCTCTGGATAGCTGGAGCTCAGAGCTGAAGTCCCAAACCGGACTCAGCCATCAGAGGCTAAGCTCTGGCAACTGCTTGTACACTTCAAATGATGAATTTCTGCTGCCGATGATGCTGTCAATGATGATGATGATGATGATGATGATGATGATGGTGCTGGCAAGGGCCTTCAACTTGACACTCTACCACTCGAGTGTGGCCGGTCACGTTTTTTCATTTAGCTATATAAATACTTGGCAAGCGTCGCAAAGTGCGTGTTTATGTTTTCTTTTTTTTTTGTTTTTGGTGGCAGGCAACCTTTAGGGCTGATCGACAGTTTATACTTAAATTGCCAGCTTGACAGATGGCGATGGCGATGGAGATACTTACTTCCTTATGTCTTTGAATCGAGCATTGATTTGTTTGTGTTTTTGTGACTCAAAAGCGCAGATCGTAAATCGACAATAATTGTAAATTACAAAAGTATTGTTCTGCACTCTGAAAGCGTAACTCAATTGTAGTTTTCTTGTTTTGATCAAACTGTGGACAGGACGTGACTGGAAATTGACATATGGAATTAGCTTGTGAGATCTGTTGTTCATCGAGGAATTCTTTATTCAAAAGTCAGTTGAATGATGAATGGATCCACAGATTCACAACACAATCAATGGCCTCTAAAAAGCGATGAATAATTGAATTCATGTCACAAGCAGTTTATCTTCCGCAAGCAGTGTACTGCTTGAAAAACTGATTAGCTTATAAAGCCTAATCTTGTCCTGAAATTTTACTGTATTATAACATCTAGATAATTAAATTAAATTTATTAATTATTTAATAATAATAAATAAATAAGCTAATAAGCTAAAATATATATTGAGCACTTAATTCCATTGTAAACCCCGCAATAAAGATTACTGAAAATTAAAAATTTCTTCAGAAAACTTACCAACATTTTTGTTTGTCCCATCATTTTTTTATTTATTGTAATTAGGCCACATATTTTACAGCAATTCAGTATCAAAAGTTCACGTGAGTATATGTTAGTAAGTTTTCTGAATTCAGTGCTTCGTGAAAATAACTTTAAATGATTTAATAATTGATTATCCAAATAAGCTTTCGATATATAAAAATATTTATTTATACGTAGTGAAACTTCCTCTAACTCACACCTCCAGTCAAGCGGACACTTTTTGTACGTCGCTTATTTTGCTGTATTTTTCATACAATCACTAAATACTATTGTTAAAAATCCTTCAAGATATCTATTGAGTCATGTTTGCGTACGAGTCCGCCAAATTGAAATTTCTATTAATTTAAATATATCAATAAACATAGTAGAATATTCCAACTTTAGAACATTCAATTGAAATATTAATATTTCATATTTAAGAACATACAATTGAAATATTAATATTTCATATTAAAAGAGAATCACTACATGAACGTGAAAGAAATATTGAAGCAATTATTGTGACCGTTGATTGCGACTCATCTGAACTGCTCTCACAATCAAGCAGTTGGCCAAAGCAGTTCACTGCTTCGCATTCGAAATAATTTTGCAACCTATTTATCGAAGTTTGCTCCACACACAACGAAATCGGAAACTCACTTAACGAAGGTCTGTTTCCAACTCAACGTTACTTTTTCCACCATAGGCAGATGGCGCTAATGTAAGAGTTTCATAGGAGCTAGCTTTGAGTAAGGTTAGCTATGTGCCAAATGCTGACATATTTGGTTTGTGTCTTGGCTGTAAATGAATGTAGGCTTAGCATTTGAATTTATTCAAATTTAACTGAATTTAATTTAGTTGCTATTTCAATTGCGACGTGTACTAACTTAAATCAAACTATTTGTAAATATGTTAATAATTTTGTGCAGTTTAAAATATCTTGAGAATAGTTTTGATTTCATCTTTCTTATCAAAATGCTAAAAAGCCAAAACTCTGCGATCGCGACCGGTTTTTCATGGCTTTTGTTAACACCCAAAGTGGCAGCGACAGAGACAGTGTCGAAAACGGAGACGGACTCAGGTGTCAATGTACGTGTTGGGCAATTCTAATTAATTAATAAATTAAGAATGACAAATGATTTTCAAATGCCTTAATTAATCATTTTTAACGCACCAGCGACAGGTCGTGAACGTGCGTTGCACGCAGGTGACGCCAAACTCAAGGAAGAGAGTAATGGTAAAATTGTTATTAAAGTAAATAAATGAATTTAAATCTTAGTTGTTCGTAGTTGAAATGAAATGACAATGATTTCTAGGGCAACATACTTACAATGAAACAAAAATGATTCGGTTTAATCCGTTTGGTCAACCGTTTAATTAGCTGACAATGCACACACACAGTTTGCCACACTTTGAGATACTTTTGGACAAATGTGACACGTATCTCAATCTCAATTTCGATAGCTATCAAAATTGAACAGAAAATGTCAAATGTGTGTTGTGGAATGCTGCGTAAAAGTGGCGGCTAATCAGAGGCCAAATGAGTGTCGATGATCGATTGCACTCACAATCACACTCACACTCAGAGTCGATAGTTGGCCAGTCAAATGCTTCAATCTCAGGTTGACAATTGACACTATTTTACTGTTGAATGTTGATTAATTAGTTTAGTGGGGATTGGGTTGAACTCTGAGGCTTGGCCTGACTCTGACTTTGACTGGACTGGAGATTAGCGCATCTCGAGTGCCGTTTGCTATTGGATATTTGAATCAGATTCAAATTCGAGTTGAGAGTGCGATTTGGATTGAGATTCAGTTTTAGATTCAGTTTCAGTTTTCAGTTTTTCGATACAGCGTGATTGCTGCGTCTGTGGCAACAAAACACAAATATCACGCGTCGGCGAAACGCATTTGATCCGCAATGACTTGCGCCTTGCGATTGGATTGAGTATTGGAGCTGTTGTTGTTGTTAGTGTTGGTGTTGGTGTTGCCGATGTTGTTCTTGTGTGTGGATGTGGATGTGGATGATGTGAAATATGCTGACTGTTTGTATCGATCGCCAAACACTTTTTGGAGTAATTTCAATTTCTTAATTCGTTGCGCTAATCTCGTGTTTCTCATGACGATGACGCTGTGATCAATGTCGGAATCTTGCCAGACCTCTGAGAGATGCACTGACTCAGCTTTGGCTTTAGCCTCAGTCTCAGTCCCAACTTCATCTTCAATCTCAGCTCCATATCCATTTCCATTTCCATTTCTCTTTCCAGCTAACTTCTTTTTTGTGCCACATCATGCAAATGGATCGCGTCCTCTGATTGATACGTAAACACGCGCAAAACCCTTTGCTCGCTTTTGAAGATGCGACTGCTTCTCTTCTTTAAGCCAATCGTCTAATAGAAATGTTTTTTTTTTCTTTTATTTTTCTTTTTACCCGTAATCGTTAAGTAAGCCAATTGTTTTAATACCCTGTTCTGTGCATTAATCAGTGTCTTTTTGGAGTGCACTTTATTTAAATGAGTGGATTATTCTTAGAATATTAATTTGGCCAGCTTCATTTTTACTAAAATTGTATTCATTATGAACTCCATATCTTACAGAAAAGATGCTATACATAATACCAAAATTCATTGGAAAACTTCTATCTCTATTAATTTAATAATAATTATACAATTTACTTATGGTTTAAGCAGACAGATTGTAAATAACAGAAGAGAAAACAAAAATAAATAAAATATCTTAAATGTGTATCTGAAAGAGTCAAATTATTGTATTACACTTTTTATGTTGAGTAGTATAAGATATATAATTAATAATAATATTCTTTATTTCAAATTATATAAAAAGTGGACAAAAAGTAGTATTCTTAACGGGATGTAATGTAGCAATTAATATTAAAAATGTTTCGTGCATAATTACGTTTGAAGAAGCGCCTTAAAACATTCTTGAAATATTTCATTAACTTTAATAAAAAATAACATTTATTTGTTAACACTTAAGAGTGTTTTATATGAAGCATCAAATTATGTAATTTTTAATTAAATCTGTCTGTTAATCATATTGAATTGATAATAAATGTTGTATTTCTTAAATGCTAAACGAATAATATTTTTAATAATTAGCAAAACTCAGTATATTTTGTAAATATGTATATTTATATATATTTCTGTGAGGAAAAATATCGCGTTACATATTGTGAAATATGTATTATGTTAAAATAATATAAGAACACCCTATACTTCTTCTTAAAGTTTATTTTTTTTTTCATTTTGAACATGAAGATCTTAATTTTCGTGATTTTGACTTCAAAATAAAATAATTGTAAAGACAGGTTTATTATTTATTAATTTATTTTATGAGAAATGTTTCACATACCATTTATTAATTTCGGATAATATTTTAAAGACTATACAGACATTAATTCAATTTTTCAGCTGCTAAATTTGTTCATAATTATAAAAACTTAATAATAATTGTGAATAAGTTGAAGTTTGATATTTTGCAGCGTATTTTAGTGTCGTTCCTTATTATTTTGATTTGATGTGTTTGTTGTTGTGTTGAAATATGTGAGACTTTCGATTCTTTTCTATTTTTTTTTTTTTGCTGTTGCCTTGTCGAATGCCTTTTTGTGTCTAAGTCCTTCCGTTGCCTTTATCAATAAGGCTGTGAGATAAACTTGGACAGGGAGTGACTTCACTTCCTTTACTTGGCAGCTGTTTTGCATAAATGACAACCACACTCACACTTACACACACACACACACTCCCATACACACACACATGAGCACATGCACAGACAATCAAATGTTGTCGTCGCGAGGTGCGGAATGAGGTGAATGAGGCAAGAGAGGAGAGGGAAGAGCGAAGAGTTGCCAACCACACGAGGAGGCGTCGCGTCGCGTCGTTTCGTCTATGCCCGCCTCCCGCCTCCTTCCCAATCCAGTATGTGTGAGATTGTGGGCGTGGGCGTTGCTCTGCATATTCTTTAGCTACTGTTGCTGCTGCTGTTGCTGTTGCTATTGCTGTGGCCTCTTACTCTTACAATCTTCGTTGTTGTTGTTTTTGCGTTAGCTGCGTATTTGGCGCTTCCCCTTTTTGCATACATGAATACGTAATTGAATTTTGCGGCGTGTTGTCAATTTTGTTTTTCCCGCCTGCATTTCAGTTTTCAGTTTCTTCTCTTTTTTTTCTATACACATTTCCCTCCATTTTTACACTTTTTGCTGTTGTCGATGCTGTTGCGCTTTTTCTACGACTTTGTTGCGCATTTGCCTTCACATCCACTTAATTGTAATATTTTTGCACATACTTTAGCCAGACTTGAGGGAAAATAGCTTTTTTTTTCTTCGGTCCTTGGCTGAAGGATGCTGACTTGTTGCTTCAGGATATATTTCCATATCAGGAGTGCAGGATGAGCAGAGTGTGTTCTCACATAAAATTAGGTTTAAAATTGTGAAGGTATTAACAATAATAAGCAAATAAATAATTACGAAAATGTATATTATTCGATACTATTTAATTCTGATTGTGATTCACTTGAACAAATAAAAAAGTAAATTTAATAATGTTTTTTTTTAACATAATTTGAGCTTTTATTAATAGCAATATAAATATGAGAAAGAAATTCAAAATTGCAATTGATAATTTCACCTTTAATGATTTTTTACAGATAAACAGCAATGTAAAATATTTGTATTTGCTCATTTATATAAAATAAGCAAGAATACAAATTAAATTTGCAATTCATAACTTTAATAAAGTACGTAAAACTTTTAATATTTAAGCATATGAATTAAAATGAAAAGAAAAAGTATTCACATATTCGCATATTATATATAAAAATACTCTCAGCTATAAAAGTTTTTAATGCTTTTATTAAATATAGAGATTGAAGCAGGTATTTATTAATTTAAATAAATAACTTAAATAAATTTAAGTAATCTTGAAAGGTTTGTCAATTGTTTTGGAGTTCCCATACTCGTTTATTGCAATGCATTTGGAAATTCAAGGATTACTAGCTTTATTTGCTTGTCACTTAACTTAATTGCATTGGCGCTAAGAAACTGAGATGACAGAAGTGAAAAATAGAGCGAGAGAGAGAGAGAGAGAGAGAGAGAGAGAGAGAGAGAGAGAGGGGGTATTTTGACAAAGCGAGAAAGGCAACTGCAGTTCACTAAGAAGCGGATTGCAAAAACTGACAACGCATGTGAATCTAATGCAGTCGGCATAATAATTATCTGCAGCATCAGTTCGGCTCGAGAGAAGTTTAGTAAGTTTCGGTTAAGAATGCAATAATATAAAAGAGTGGGGAAGTTACAGTCGTGTGTACTTGACTGTGAGATACCAGCTACCCATTTTGAAGAGGAGAATAGCAAAACAGTGTTGTATTACTTTTAAAATATACCAAATTAATATACCGCAAAAATACTTAATATAATATACTGAAAACTAAATTTGGTATATTGATATTGAGTATTGTTAGCCAAAACAGCTAAGATCCTTTTGTAGCAGTCGTTTTTATTGTATTTCTTAAAAACCTTCTAAAATTATTATCTGATTTGATTTCATATTTTCTGGAAGTATAAATACTGTAGTAATAATTGTAATTGAAGTAATAGTACCTACCCTTCTACCCTATGTATAAAAGGTATACAAATACATACTTTAATCTATATAAATATTTAATAATGATTTAGTAAAAAATTATTGAAGAAGTTGAAGTTTAATGTAATTTGGTAATTCCAAAGTATACAGTAAATATATTTATTTAGCACAATATTCTACTTAGTAAGTAATCATTATCTTATTTTTGTTTTTATTTATTATTTACAATAATAAAATTTATCAACATTTTCACAAAATTTAATTACTTTTAATGTAATATTTACTGGACTGTTCACGATTAAACTTTAAGTACATAAATAAAAAATAAATTGTTCATAAAAATGAATATCAACCCTCGTAGAAGCAAATTCCATGCCTATCCACCCACCTAGCTGTGTCTGTGACATGAAATTGAAATTAAATTGAAGAAATATTTTTAACAGCAGCCACCACAGTAACAACAACAACAACAACAGCAAGAACAAAAAAGCCCAACTCGAAACGACGTGCTTGGTGTGTTTAATTATATAGGATGATATTCAAAAAAGAAAAAAAAAGGGGAAAAAGTGAGATGAGTAAAAATACCGATTTTTATATGCGATGGCCGTTTAATAAAATCAGAAATTAGCGGCGCATATATGAGAGTCGAGGTCGGTATCGAAGTTGGAGTCGGAGTCTGAGACAGCGACTGGAGTAGACAGTGAGACGACGCAAATCATCTGAGAGGGAGATGAGATTGAGGAATGAATCGACTTATCGCCAGCATTTATCGCTGCCAAGAGCTGCAGAGAGATGTCTAACACGCGATAAGCCGTGAGCGGTGTTTAAGAGTCCATTTAATTGCAGGCCAGGAATCGTAATGGGCCTGGGAATGGGTTGGGCATAGTAATAGACATCATCAGAGATGGAGATGGAGATGGCGATGAAGTTAGAGAGGGGAGAATGGGTATGTGGTGTGCACTGTGCCCTGCACTTTCGATGATTATGATTGCACTAAGATTGAAGTTGCAGCGTTGATTGCGAGTGCAATTAGAGCGATGTTTGGTCCGTACCACGCATCATAACTCACCATTTTTTAACACTTTTTTCTCTTTTTTTTTGGTTAGATTTCAGTTGCAAGTGAACTGGCTCCTAACTTGGTCCGGTGGCTTAATGGGAGTTCATCAATCAGTTTGGCAGCGTTAACCATTACAGAGAACTATTTTCCATGCCGTGTCATATTTCTCAACTTCAACTCCGACACCGTCTCAGACTCTCAACTAAAGGCAAGGCGTCATTATTTCAACATTTACTTGCCTCATTTATCAGCATTTCTTCTCTTTGCATTTTGCCGTCGCCATCTTCCTGTCATCTCGCTCACTCATTCTATATTCCACTCTCTCTCTCTTTGTCTCTTTATCACCATTTTTCAAACAAAATCTCGCGCCCACATTCTTTGATTGAGGGAGCTGACTCTATTACAAGTCGCAGTCCCAAACCCATTTCTCCTATTTCTTGACGTGTTTATTATAGATACGAGTATGTACTTTGCTGGGATTTTGTAATTTAGACATTCATCTAGCTGCCTGGAGCATATTTTTTAATGTTTTTGTTGGTCTAAAAATAAGCATCTATAAATAACAAACTCAATTGTTAAATTATGTAATTATACAATTAAGTTTTATATTTTTATTTCCAATGCCAATATTTTTATAAAATGCTTAATTTATTTTTTTTCCATTTATGTTAATTGTAACTTAATTATTAAACTTTTTATCTATTAACTTGTAATTTATACAATATTACAATAGTAGAAAAGAAAATACCCGCTACTCAGTTTTCATAAAACCATATTCCACAAATATACCAAAAAAATATACCAAAAGATGTATTTGGTATATCGATATTACATTACATTCAAAATATACCATAGAGTACAAAATATACCAAATAGTCAGCCAAAACATCGAAGAACCGATTGCAGTAGCCGTTTTTTGCCGCAGAAAAGTATTTATTAAATAACTTCCACAACTTTTATCCGATCGATTTATTTTATACAATTTACAGTGTACTAGATATTTTACCCTTTGAGTAGTGGGTATACAAATCGCTTAATGCTAAAGTTTCTCTAAGCTGCACATCTTTTCATTATCTAATAATTCAATTTAAAAATCTAACTTATTTCTTTTTAATAGCCTTTGACGCTTATCCTGAAATATTAGCTCAGTCTTATTCTATCCGAAACGATCTTTTCGCAAAGTACTTTCACAGCTGTCAATAATATGGAAAGTATTCAACTTGCATAAGCAAAAAAAAAAAAAAATCACGATAAATTCTTGCTAAAAAACGGCCACTAATACTCAAAGATTTAGCGCTAAATTGAATCTGACAGTAAAATCAAGTGAAATATCGATGAGAGGCTTTTGGAGGTCATTTGGCGGCATTAGCTTCCGTTGAGCCGCTCAAATTACCGCACGTAGCTCCTCCTTCAGTTGTGTAAGCTACTTCCGATAGCCTGCTTGTTCCCCTTGGCCGGATTCGTGCCGTAAAAAATGACAAGTGCACACGAACAGAAAAAGTAAATAAAAAATCAGCAAAGGGTGCATAAATTTAACAAAATGTATCGCAATTGTTTCTAACCTAGGGTAAAGACAGAGCAACCCCAGGCAAGGGGCGAACTATGTTAAACGTCGAAGGGTGGCAACTCGGATTTGTGCTTGGGATTCGGTTTGGTTTTTGGTTTCGGTTACTCTGGGATTTTTGGGTTCAGTACTTACCACTCGACAAGTGTGGGAGATGGGAGATGGTTGATGGGTGCGTGGGTCGTTCTACAACTCAGCTTAACCATGTGTTTATGGGTTTGACTTTTCATTTGATTTAATTTGCCATGGTCGAGGGGAGCGAGAAAGAGAATTCTGGCCCCCTGATTAACTGTTAACTTTTATCACGCTCATCAGAAACAATAAAATCAAATAAAGATTTTTTACGCTCGCTTTGATTTATGCTCAATCAGCCAAAATTGAGGATAAAAAGCAAGTGAAAATAGTTGCATTTTTTAATAAATTCAATACGAAATAAAGGCTTATGATATGAAGAAAGTAGAAATGCTATTTAATAGCTGAAAATAAACAAAATTAAGACTACGAAGAGAAACTCTTTCTTAGGAATAGAGTGAAAAGTAATTTCACTGAACTCAGTACTCATAATAAAGTGACGCCTACATTTTAGGTCGTTGTTATTAGCATGAATAAGGTTGCAGTCTAGGCCGCAACCTGCTAAGCTAAGCTAAGCTATAATTTGCAATCTGTTGCCAATAGGTTTGTGTGGTTGCATATGTCTGATAAATGTCAGGGGTACAAAAAAAATAAAAAGGGAGCTGTTGCAAAACCGCAAAACCTTTTTGCCTGCTGGGCCAATTCATTTGTGTATAATTTGCGGTTGACTGCCAAGCACTTGTCGGATGCCAAAGGATCAGAGAAACGATACCGATCTTGATTTAAAAGTCTAGGAGAAGGTATATTGCATTGTCATTGCAAATATGATTTGATGACTGCCACCGTTTGCAGCTTGTGGTCTAGACCCGAGACTCTAGAGACTCTAGAGACTCGGCCAGCTGCTTTTAGTCGTTCAGCCTTTCAGTTTTGGGTTTTACGTTTTAATTTTGGGATACATTTGCCATGCGGTTTCTCGTCGACTGCACATTCGCATTCGTATTCGCATTCGCAATTCACATTCGAATTGACTTTCGTGCCAATCACGTTAATAACTGTGTCACTGGCGTAGTAGCACAGCCAAAGCGTCACTAAGCTGCTAACCGAAAGAATTGGCCAAACAAAGCTAAAGACCTTGAAAGATGTCAGCCAGACCAAAGCAAAAGCCAGCCCCAGCCAATTAGAGCGCAAACAGAACTTCAAAGTATTTGACTTACTTTCTCCAAGCAATTGAACAATGACAAGTATTTGTCGGAGTCTCATATTTTTTCCTTTTTTTTTTTGGCAACTTAATTTGTGATTATTTTGCCAGCCAGCCGTTACGCTCGTGTTTCGCTCACCTAAGCGGCTTACGAATAGTTGTCCGACTGTCGGATAGTTGGATAGTTGGACTGCTGGACAATTGGACAAGAGACCGACGACCGCATGGCGGCTTTAATTAACAGCTCATCAAGATGAAGTTGTTCAACATTAATTACACACTCGTACACCAAGTGGCGGCGGCAACAGCGACAACAACGGCAACAGCAACGGCAACGGTAGTGCCACGGCCCCACACTCACATCAAAATGCCATTTTGGAGTTGAGGTAAACAACGACAACAGCAACAGTAACAACAACAGCAACAGCAACAGCAACAAAAAAGTCCAATCAATGCGCAGATGAGACTTGGGCATGCGAATCATCTATCCATCCATTCAAATCATAGCGCAAAACGAAAGACTTAGGCAACGAACTTGATCAGTCTGTCGGCTTGTATCCATCTGCCTCTGTGCATGTGTGTGAGTGTGTGAATCAGCTTGAGAGCAGCTCAAGTGTTTAGGAGAGAGAGCCCTGCCACTGATGCTTCGCAGTTAAATTTGTTTTGAAATTACCCAATTGATGGGGTAACTCAAGTTATCACTGGCCCGCAGTAAAATCGCTAGGGTCAATAAAATTTAGTGACTCCGTTACGAATTTGTTTTCCAAATTAAAGAAGATGAACTTCTCTTGCAAATTGTTAATTAATTCTAATTTATTATTAAACACAAATGATAAAGTTAGTATATATTATTAATAGATATTTATAATAAGTAATATATACAGCAGAGCAATAAATAGAGTTGCATTCACATTATTTAAATTAAATTCTTTGATAATTAAATACAAAAATAATGCATTACGGGAATTTCTTACTTTACCTGTATATTTAAAGTATTTCCACTTCTTAAGCTTTCAAATGTAAAAAAAGTATTAGATAGTATACAAAACTATAATCTAATTTTACAAATTTTAGCAAAATTGTATAAGTAAGATGCAAATAATTGTATTTAAAAATGTTTTACGTTCAATTTATTTAGACATTTTTTTATTAAATTAGTTGACTGACAATTTACTTGTCGTTTAATCTTATTCAATTTCATTTATATTCTTTATTGCTTATTGCAAATTGTCCCGTTCTGTATAATTCTCACTTGGTACCGTACTCTGGTTATCTGATAATCTGATTGCAACATTTACATTTTACTAACCGCCCTCGCAAGCACTTGTGTTGTTTTTCTCACACACACGCACACCTACACCTACACAAATAACACATCAACGATGTGTAAATCGATTCATCGTTTGATCGCATTGCCGCTGCCTCGTTGATGCTGCTTCTGCTGCTGCTGTCGATGCTGTTGCCGTTGCTGTTGCTGTTGCTGTAGCTGATGATGATGATGATTTGGTGATTTTCTTTATTATTATTACTGTTTTTAACCAACTTCTTATTACAACGAGTTGTATGTGTGTATTTTTTTTCTTTCGCGCACGCTGGCAAACAGTCGAGAGGTGTTGAAGACTTGGCGGTGCCAGATAAAAGGCGCTACAGAAATTACTTTCTGTTCCTCTCGCCCCGCGCAGCCGAAGAAACGAATATATAAAATACCAAAAGAAAAAAAAACAGGCCAACAACTCACTCAGACCTGGCGTCTTGATAACTATGACTCTGAGCAATATTTAAAAAGAAAAACATGTAGTAAACTACCGTACGATGTGAAAAAGAGAGGTGAGAATAATAAAAGAGATCAGCAGAGAGAAATAGATAGATATAGAGAGGAAAAAAGTAGGCAGTAAGGCGTTAATTGCTCATTATTGGGCACACTTCATGTCACAGACAGCGAAAGCGCTGTTGATGCAGATACGTAGTTGCAACCTCGGGGCAGAGTGGGACACGTTGCTGCTGATTGAGCTGTCCATGAGGCTGGAGGCGATGACGCACTCTCTGTTCCAGTCACCAGTTGTCAGTCCCCATTCCACACACACACATACACACACACACAACACACAATCCGAAGTCCACACAAGTTCCAGTCAGCCGTGCACTTGAAGCCAAGTGCTAAATTACATAGTTTTACAAGTGGAAAAACTCAAGAAATTAAGTTTAGAGGCTGCTGCTGCTGCTGCTGCTCGTTGGGTGCTGCCGCTGCTGTTGTTAATTGTAGGTTGGAGCTGTTGCTGCTGTTGTTGTTGCTGCATTTTGAATGGACAGCACGTCCGGCTGTGGCCACAGTCCTCCTCTGGTCCGCTGCGGCTGTTGTTGCTGCTGTTGCTGCTCTGACTATGCGCAGCTGCGGCGGTGAAAAATCTAAGCCCAAATGACGCCGCTGACGCTGACGCTGACTTGAGTTTGACTTTAATTGCTCTTGACAGTCATCACTGTCAGCCAGTGTGGATGGCGGCCAGCGACTAGCGGCTGTCGACTGTCGACTGTCGGATGAGTGGCATGGAAATGGAATGCGCCGCCGCCGTTTGCCAATCTCGCTGCTCCAATCAACATGCGCTTGTCCGCACCCAGGCCCAAGTCCAAGCCCAACTCCAAGCCCAAGCCATTGCCAGACTCACTGGCTGACTGGTCGGCTGCTTGCCTCTTGCCTAATATGGACGCCATTTTGCAGCGTCATTTGCGTTAATGGCGGCAACATCGTCGTCGTCGTTGTCGTGGATTTTGCGCTGTTTCGTTTCGCTGGCTCTGTGGCTTTGGAGCTCTACCAGGCATATAATTAAAAGAACATTATTTTGTGTCTAGTAAATGTATGAGACTCAAGATACTTTCCAATTTATGTTGTAGTGTATTAGATACATTTTGTATTCGCTGTACAAATATATTTTTTTTTATTCTAAATAACAGTTTTTAAAATTAAGTGTAAAATTAAATAGGCATAGAATAAAATATAGATTTTAAACAACTAATAGTTTTAAAAAGAATAGGAATAGGAAAAGAATTTAAATCTGTGTTTTTAGTATTAAGTATTTTGTTATTGCGTTCATTCTACTAATTTACTATAATTAATTGTTTGTAGTTTAATAATGAAGTATTTAATACAATTCAATACAATTTAATACATAATTTAGTAATGTATCTTATACATGTTTCATTCAATCTGAAATCAAATGTAATACGATAAAATTAAGGAATTTTTAAATGTATAAATATTTATCTTAAGTATTTAGGGAAAAAATTACTAATGCAATTTTATGAAAGTATTTTGAATTGTTTAGAAAAGTGTTTTTAATCTACTTATGAATGTTTATAGTTAAAAGCTATTTATGAAATACTTTTGTATGACAACAAATACCGATAGCCATAATAATTATACCAAATATAGCATTCGGTATATTTTATTATTTTCGTGATAGGAATCTATTGCTATTACTAAAAATTGGTAGCTGTTGTTTTCTAACGTGTTCTCATTTAATAAGGAAAGTTTCAGTCTTAGATTAATTAATATGAAATATAATATGCTAGATTTCCTTGCAAAAAAAAAATGTTTCTTTTAAATAGCATACAATCAAAGTTATATTTGCATTTCGCTAATCTAAAATATTGATAAAAACATAAAATAAGAAGAAATGATTTATACGATTTCATTAAGGTCCATAAATACAAAAGCTTCAAGTGTGATCAGTGATCAGTGATCGGAGGTCGAAAACCCACACATTGGGGATACCTGAAACAGTTAGCAGGCATCAATAGAGCTCGTTAAATATAAAGCGCTACCTCTGGTCGAGAGCTTGAAGAGACCAATAAGCCAATTTGGACAATTGACGATGACAGATAGCAGTAGATTAAGTTAATTGATCCCAAGCCGAAACTAATAAATACATATTATTAGTAAACCATCTGTCCAAAATCACCAGAGGCAATCTAAAACGGGTCTTCCGAATGCCAAAAACCAAAACCTAAAAAAATACCAATACAAATACTATTTAAATCCCAACTGATTGGAAGCAATGACGCATGACTTTTTGGCGAAAATTCAAAACGATTTGGGTTTTCGGACAAATCAGAAGCGAGCGAAATATTTCGCATTTGGTAAACATACAAAATTCTTAAAGCCTTTAAATTTATTTAATGTCTGCAAATTTGTCAACGCGTTTTACGATAATAATAGAAATGCTATTAGTGTCGTTTTTTGTGTCCGTGCCACAAACTATTATTGCTAATTTCGAACACAAAAAATGAAATTAATATTGAAAGGGTTTATTTATGCGAATTCCTGCTGGAGCTCGTTAATTGTACAATTCTCAAGCGTAAATTATTAATTTTTATAATTTTTCGAAAATTTATGCAGGTTTTTTTTTTTTTGCGTGTGATTTATGTTTGTAAATATGTGTGTGATTCACAAACCGTTACAGTTTTTTGTTTTAATAATAATAATGCATGACAAAAATAATATTTTTTGCCATATGTTATGCGTAGAGAAAAAGGCAGAAGAATTGTTTTGTTTTGTTTCATATTTTTTGTGTATGTTTGTTTGTAATTAATGTGCGCTCATTTGTTGTCGTTGTTGTTTTACAACTAACCTTAAACAATAAGCTGGCTAAACGAAAAATAAAAAAAGGAAAAACAAATATTACACAAGCCTCACTGAACTTGTTCAATAAACCGAAGCGAGCCGAGCCGGAGCGAATCGCCAGCTGGACAGCTGCTAAAAAATTATGATCATTAAAATATGCTTTGATAGTCATCGGACTGTCAGACTGTCGACCTGCCTGGCTACAAAATATTTTTTGTTTCACTCGCATATATATATATATGTTTATTTGAAAATTAGCATATTAGCAGCATTATCTGGATATGGTCACATTTGTTTTTGTCTAAACTTTAGTGCCGCTGTGTGGCTTTGGCTTTCGGTTGACATTATTAGCACATTAACAGCTCGCGTTGACATGGCGCCATTTAGATCTGGGCTCTAGATGTGGGTGGTTAGATAGATAGAATTCTTGCAGATATTCTACTTATATAGTATAATTGTAGAAAAGTGATGAATTCCATAAATTAAGTATGCTACAGAATACTAATTATATTGTATATTATATTATAGAATATTGTAGTAGATACTCTACTTACATAGTAGAATTGTAGAAACGTGATTAGAGTATACTTTTTTACTTAACAGAATACTAATTATAGTATAGCATCATTATGATTTGAACACATTCATTTATATATGGTATTTATATAGAAGAATAGATACTAGTAGATACTCTACTTATATAGTAGAATTGTAGAAAAGTGATTAGAGTATACTATTTTACTCAACAGAATACTATTTACTAATCATCATTATGATTTGAACACATTAATTTATATTTGGTATTTATGGACATAAGTTATCGAATGGCCTGTCCATTTGTCTGGATTTTAACAGTTTCTTTTCGTTAAATAGATGCAGATCTCTGGGCATGACTTCATTCTGTCTGTCTGTCTATTGATAATCGGAAAGAGAGTGAGAGAACTCAACTGTTGATTACATCTTTAGCACCCAATAAATTCAGCTGCCATTCCAGGGTAGCAAAACTAACAGTGAATAAATGGTATATCATAAGAGCATAACAACAACGAAACAAATCTTTAAAATTCCACAACAAAAATTTCAAACATTAGTCGCTGTCAATTCGAGCATATATGTATGTATGTATGTATATAGATTTTGGACAGGGGTTATAGGCGACCCTCTCCTTCTCACCTTGTGCGTCAGTATCAGTGCGTTGAAATTGAAATGCGCATTCGAAATTATTCAAATACGCTAAGTTATGAAGTTATCACGATGGCACTTCGGCTGTCTAGCTGGCTCGCTGTCTGGCTATCTGGCTGTCTGTGACAGTCCCTGACAATGGGTATTCCTCCTATCTGCATATATGCCTATTACAAGCCGTCGGGGGTCAGCCGAGGGGTAGGAGTGATCAGTTGACTCTACGCGTGTATTCATTTTCAAAAGACATTTGTTTTTGTGCGCTACAGTTTCGTTGACCGACTGCTAAACATTTATTTATGAGGTATTAGACAGCCTGTGGCGCGACCACTTCATCCACGGACTCCGATCTAAAGTCTTCGAGATATATACATAGTATATGCCACAGAGATAGAAACAGAAACGAGACCCAAGAGCCAGCCGGTCGGGCTATTTTGACAGCAACAAGTTGGTCAGCAAATATATGGCAAGAGAGACAGTTGCCGGTTCGTTTTGGTACATATTTCATCGATTAATTTGAAAGATGAAGTTATGAACGCTGAAAAGCGTAAATTTGAATATTTGATTGGACCCCGCGTGCTGCTCTGACTGAATCTGAATCTGAATTTCTCATGCACAATCATAAATTTATGGATTGTTTGAATTGCTTTTAAATGTGGCGTGAAACGGGCCGAGTTTGTGACTCGAAAGTGTTAAACTTTGGCTACGTTTCGCCAGCTGCCAATTGGCACTCTCTTCAAGTCGCACAGGGCTACGTGACATGCGCAGGTGTTCCAAACGGAAGCAACCAGTCAAAACTATATACATATGCATATATATGAATATGTGTAAGCTTGTCATACTTACATTATTATATATGAAAATTTTGATTTTTTTGGGTCTCGGTCAAGGCTATAGTCTCCAATTTGGCAATACTGACAATGGTGTAGTGTAGGGCCTGAGGTAATGTCACTGACTGACTATGACTGTACTTGCTGACTGGCATGTTCAATCACCAAGGATGGATTCACATTATGGTCATCACATGACTCTTACCGACCACGTGCAGCTATCATTCATAAGTGAATGAATGGGGAAGCTTTTCTGTTTAAAGTTCCGTGAAATAAATAGTTGATAAAAGCAGTAAACTCATTGAAATAAGATATCAAAATGATTCAAAGAACTAATAGTGGTTCTTAATTCGCTTTTAATCAATTTGTATGAAAAGTTTAAGAATATAAAAAATATGCAATAAATATTTTAAATTAAAATAAACATAGCATTTGATAGGTCCAGCAATCTGGCATGTTTTATCATTTAACAAATGTTATAACTGAAAAGCTGTTGTGTATTTATTTGAAATTACTAATAAGAAAAACAATCGTATTGAAAGAACTCATCTAGGCTAAAAATTGTTATCAATGTATTGCGACAATTAAAATTATATGAAATTAAAATGATTATGCAATTAACGACATTACAGACTATATATAAAATTATTAATAAGCCATTCTAAACAATTTTAAGATAAAATTTACTTCTAAGTTCAACTATTTCACTTTTGAATTAAGAAGAAACGAATTATGACTTAAAGTTGTATTTCACAAATAAAAACAAATGATTACTATAAAATGTATTTCAGATTAATTCGAACTGAAAATTTTTAAAATGATCCTAAAATATGAGTCGCCGGTTCTTCGAAAATAAGACCACGTTAACTTTGCATAAGAAGCATGCACAAACACTTACTACATATTTAGCATATGTTTTAAAGGTATAGATTGAACATGGGATAGACAGTTGAGACTTTCCGTTCAATAAACTGTAAGATAAAGAAATTCAAGTTAAATTCAAGACCCATGTTGCATTTTACAGTTGAAAGCCTGTGCAACTGATTAACTATTGACGTATAGCACTGATCTGTTAACTCTGGGCACAATCAATGCACAACATTAAGACATAAATAACTTTTATAGTCACTTTTATGAGTCTTATCAGATTTGGTATTCGTTTTTTTTTTGTATTTTGTAGAGGAGATGAACAAATTCTTTTCCAGAGGTGGAAAGTGGTTCCAAAGCGACAACAACTTAATTTTCTCGCCTCGACATCAAAACTTAGCACATTTTATGTGTAAAAATAAATCAATGCCAGTCGTCGTCGTGTCGATCCAATCATGATGAAAGCCACAGCACAGCGCATGGGTCAAAGGCAACAGATCATAGCTCTGGGTCTAACGGTAACAGGCCAAAATACTCGATGAAACAAAGGCACAGAGAAGGAAAGAACCAGAGGAAGAGCAGCGAGAGCGAAAGAGTGAGAGGGGGGGAGATTCCAATGGCTTGCTTAATTTAAATTTACAAGAGGCTGCCCCTCAACTTCAACTACTTAACGCAGCCATTACACGATCGGGTTCCATTTCGAAGCGGCGATCGTTTGTGCTGCAACTTCATTACCGCACTCCATGTCCCAAAGTGGAGATGGTCACACTGCCCGCAGTTGCCCTCAACTTCACCTACTACACTTCTACTCAACTCAAGTCAAGTCAGCCAGTTGTGGATCCGTTTTTGGCTTCATCGTCAGCTTCGTCTTCGGTTTCGTTTCATTTTTCGAGCATTCGTGCACTAATGACACTTTAATAAATCATTCGAAAGGTGAGACATCGAGTGCAAGTTAAAGTTGATGATGGGCTACGAAGCAACTCCATAAAGAGTAGAAGGGAAAAAACGAAAACAAATCAACCGCAGCAAACCCAAATGAGAAATGTGGTTAACTCCGTCTTCATCTCATGACGGACGCCGAACGAAATAGTTAGCTCTTTCGAATAATACAATTATGGCTAGAATCTGACTCAGCTCCAGATATGTGTGTAAATGAGATATGTAAATTAGTGACATTTATTACTGAGATGTTCTCACTTTTTGACGAACCTCACTTGAGGAAATTCGTAGGGAAACATTTCAATACTATTTATTCGCAATGTACATTTAAATTAAAAATACAAAATTGTAACATCAAATTATAATTATATTCCCATGATATATAAAGAAAATCTTTACAATATCAATATATTTTTCATATTATAATACTTATGTGTTCCTTAACAAAGTATACTTATTATTGAGTGTATAGACATTTTAAAGATGATGTAGGCAAAGACGAAAAACTCTCAGTATCATCGCAATTCATGGTACTTTGATTATCTTAAAATTTCCTTGATTAATATATAAAATAAATATATTAAATATGTTACGTTATCATTATGTATATTCTTTAAAGAAATGTGTGCTTAGAAAATCAAGCTATAATTTGTCACTTTCGTATCTATTCAATAGAAAATTCGAAAACTAATCTGAAAACTCTCCCGCTGCGTGCAAAAATAATGTAAAAGGCTTTATCACATGTTGTCAGATCTACTAAATTAAGTGAAGCATTTCAGAAAGAGCGTTCCAAACACACACACACACACACTAACACACATGTTAAAGATCATGTAGGCAAAGACCACTTATTAACATTTTCTCGTTGACGTCTTATTAATACTTCACACCTTTTTTCCGATTTTAAAATCGATCGTTTTTTTATGAAAATTAGTCAACGCGCTCCGCCGTCGCCGAAAAAGACTTAAAAGGCAAAGACAAGTAAATATATGTGATGTTGATAAAGCTGACCGAGAACTTAAACCGGACCGCAGAACGGGAACTGTGGCCCCGACATTGGCTCAACACAACTTTCGGGGGCACTAGAGCAGGGATGCGACGTGTTTTTTTTGGTTGTGTGTTTGCCTCAATCTCCGAGTCTTCGGTCTTCGGTTTCCGACTCGATCGCTAAGTTTCGATCGATGTCGACTGTGTGGGTTTATTGAATCTTTATGAGTTGTTGTCAGGAGGACGGCGACTCGTTTGTTTCAATATTAATTAGTCAATGTGTGTTGTTGTTCATTATAAATTCGAATAATGGTATAAATACAAATTTCAAATTACGGCAGCCAAGTGCTAACGATGCCTCAGACAAATCGACGGCTCAACTTTAAATATGCATATTTAGAGTAGTACTCATGCATACATCGAGACAAGCTTTAATGTTGAGAATAGTAAACAGCAAGTTGTATCCAATAAAGTTGTTGGTGTGCTAGAAATGCGCAAGATTCGCCAAAAAATACCCATAAATTGCATTATAAATTGTACATAAATTTCTACAAAATATTTTTTCTCAGAAATTCGACATGTTTATGCCATATAAACACACTTCAGATGATGCTTCATGCAGTCCAAAATAACTGTAGTTTTTTAATTAATTGTTAATGACTTTTCTATGAATTTTAAATATGTCAAATATTTCTGTATACATAGTATTATTTTTGACTTAACTCAATTTATTTCTTTTCTTAAATTTAATATTAATGTGTTAATTATCAAAACGTTGCTTGTATAATGTTCATTTATTTATTAAATGGTTAATACTAAATGCTCTTGCGAAATTTGGTTGTGAGCTCAAATCTATTTGAAATATGTTTTCAATTTATGAATATTTTTTATTTGTTAAATTAACATTTTTAATTAATGGTATACACTCACTTCGTTTTAATCAATGCATTTATTCTTAAGGTATTAAATATTAAATTTTCTTTTATTTGCTAAATAGTTAATTATAAATACCTTTGCGAAATATGTTATTGTGGTTGTGAGCACAAAGCTTTCTATATATTTTTTGAAATTGTTCAGTTCGTTTTGAAAGTTTTAATTCTTTATTTAACTTATTTTTATATTTATTTGTATATTAAAATTACATTTGTTAATGATTTTCAAATAGTTAATATAGAATACTCTTGCGAAATTTTTTATTTTGTGTGTTGAACGTTTTCTTGATTGCATCATAAATCAGCTTTATGAGTTAAATTTAACTAGGTGATTTGGCACATTCGAAGAGACAGCGTTATGGTCTTTAAATGGCGATGACTGTCGAAATGTTGCGCGGTGCATAAAAAACATTTGTCATATGCGAAGTTTATGAAGGATATGGGCAACCGCAGTCCCCACAGTTTGTTAGTAGGCTCTCTCACCCTCGTGAGTTTATAAAATTACCATGGAAAGTGCTGCATCATGCACATCAGCGGCGTCTAACTGCCTGGCTCGTTAATGTCCTCGTCGTTGTCCTTCCTGTGAGAGTTTCGATTTGCGAGTTGCCTGTTTTGCCTGTTGCAGGCAAGTCCGACGACTTGCAGTCTGTGCATGTGACTAATGTGAACACCTGAAACGTCGCAGGATGCGCACAGGTGCGCATTGACTCTGCCAAGTCTTGGCAACACTAACAGCGGGCTGTCGGGCTGTCAGTTGAGTCCTGGCAACATTAACGCCGCCCTGCCAGGATGTCTGCAATGGCAGCGGGACTAAAACTGATCGATATATGGCGATTAATCAGACGACTTTGTCGCTGTGCCTCATGCGGTGCCAAAAGGTGTGAAAGATTTTACGATTCTCTTTGCAGTTTTTCACTTCTGCAGAAATTGCACCCAGGGGAGTTGGGGTGCTGGTGTCCTGAAGTCTCGGAATGCCCGGGATGCAGTTGCTTCGATCACATCGTGTTGTGTGTCCGTATCCTGGAATATAGTCAATCGATGCTGTTGTGCTGCTGTGGGAAACTGCCAATAGCTCTCACATCATGCTGAGAAACCAAGATCTCTATGCGAAAATCTATTCTCATAAAAAATAGTAAAGGTGCTTGGGAAAAAGTCAGCTTATATTATACAAATATTTGGAATTAAGTTATTTATTTATTTATTTATAAAAAGAAAGTCAATAAAAAATAAAAAATATTTGTTGCTTCACTTTAACTGCTAAATTATTGAGGATAAAATAAAATTTAGATAATCTGAAATCGAGTTCAAATATCAGATTAGTTTAGATAAGCGAAATACTCTTTAGAAACCTGCACATATTGTCTTGTAGATTATTTAGATAAAGCAATCGTCGATTTTTTTTACCAAATATTCTTCAATTCGCATGCTCAGGAGTTTAAATGAGTTCAATAATTGTAAAAAATAAGGGAGATACTGTGAGATAGGATAAATTATTTATTCTCTCTCATTGGTTGGGAAAGAGTCAAACAAATATTTAAGGATAAAAGATTTCATAAAAAGTATTGTATTTATAAATAGAAATTATTTTAATTTAGATTATACTAATATAGATTTTTTATTTATTCCAAGTTTGAATCAGAAAATATTATTTGCATAAATCGTGCCATTTTTTGACTAAATATTCTTTAATGCGTATATTTAAGAGAATAGATGAGTGTAATAATTGTAAACAGGAAGGGGAATATTCCGAGGGTTGTCGCATTTGTTGGGGTTGATGTTGACTTAAACCGTTGGACAGTTGACATTGCAAATGTCCAGTGGCGAGTCGCTAGCGTCGAACATTGGCAAGTGACAGATGCTGTCAGCCACAACACACACAAACAAACAACGCACACACACACACACAAATGGACAAATACATGCAATGTATAGACAAGCGCATGGGGCTATTAATATAAATTGCAGTAAAATAGAGCGGGAGAGGAGAGCGAATTTTGTTAGTGGCTTGTGGCTTTGGCAGAGCTGTGTGTGAAGAGGGATGAGAGGGCTGAGCGGAGGAGGATTGGAGGAGGAGGAGAATGCAATTGTGTTGGTGGCTGTGGCACATGCATTTTGCACACACAAGCCTGGCGGACGCTCATTAATTATGGAGGCATTAATATTGGACCAAAACACACACGCGTCTATGTACACACACACACATACATGAATACATTCATATCTGTATGCATGTGAGTACACATAGACATAAATTTTGAGCAAACATAATTTATAACAACATACACGTATTTGTTGTTGGCGTTGTTCTTGTTCTTCTTGCTGTTGTTGTTGTTGTTGTTGCGGCGGCGGCTGCAGTTGTCGGTTTGTTTATTTTAACGCTCAAAACTAGCCTAGAAAAAAATGTGTAAATATTTATAAATATATGTTTGTGAGTAAAGCGATGTAAATTTGTAGATGTATGTGTGTAGGTGACTGTGTGTGTGTGTGTGTGCGTTGGGGTCAGCGCACTTATAGAGTACCTCAAAGGCCGCTGTCGCCATTTTGTTAGCTGCCAATCGCCATTTTGACAAACATAATTCATGAACAATATTTAAAAAACATGCCTAATTTAATTATATTTACATAACAAACATAATAGCTTAAAATTAATAGCTTCAAATAATTTATATGCTTTATATATTCGATTATATAGATTTTTGCATATTTTAAATCTAAAAACTCCTGAATAATAATTATTAATATTTAAAATACCCTTTTTGCTATCGTTGAAGTAAATAAAATTTTCATACAATAAACCCTGAGAAGTTAATACACATTAAGATTATTAAACATTTTCAAATATTATATTTTTCATAATTAGCTGCGTCACAACATTCCTATTTATTTGAAGTATATGTACATAAATATTATTCAGCCGGCGATTATAGAAGTTGCAGCTGCCTTGTTGCTGTCGCGAGGAAATTAATTTAATAAACCAAAACACACACAATGGAGAGCGAAGCCATACAATATTGTCAATTCACTTTTTTTCCTCATTTAATTAAAAAATATGAAATAGAAAATATGAAAAGGGGGAAAGAGGTAATCGCAAGTAGCATCGGAGTGAACTTCAGGTCGCCTGTTCGCCTTGACAATTATCTTCACACATCCAGCCGTGAGCTGGCGGCACTTGGAGTGGTTTAAGCCGCTTCCACTTCATCCTCTCCATCCAGCATCCAACATCCCATCTCTCATTGAAGAGCTCATCATCTGGTCCAGCGGTGACCTTCTTTGTGTCAACGGAGCGCCTAAATCATGAATGATAACTCGCGCTCAATCATTGCGATGAAAGGAAATGAAAGCGGCCGTACAATAATCGAATAAGCCGCGCATTCATTGCGGCCAAGTGAAAGAAAAATATAAATCCGCACATGTTGTCGAAAAGGAGTTGAAGAAGATGACACACCGCAGATAAAGACAGCAGACAACGCGGCACAAAGACGCTGCTGCATCTTTCCATCTCGATACAATTGATTGATGCACGCAGCAGCAGTTGCAGCTCAAAAGAAATCTCGCTGTTGCATTCAAAAATGGTTGAATTGCGAAATGAAAACTCCTCGACAGCGTCTTTGAATCATTTGCCAATGTGAAGGGGTGGCGACAGGACAGCCATTGAAACTCAATCACAGCTTAGGCCCAGCTCGACTCGGCTCGGCTCGAATAGAACTGATAGATGGGGTATTAAAATGTACACAATAATCGGCTAAGCAGCTAACAGACTTGGCAATTTTAACGCCCCTTCTATTCCTTCTGCCCTTTGGCCCTTCCTTCCTTTGATCCGCTTAGCGAGTCGCGCGCGCAAAGTTCAAGCTCGTTACACGATAATTATTATTATGCCATGTATTCGCACTCAGTCTCGTTCTCTTGGCCTGCACAGGAAAATCAAATTAAAATATAAAATTTTAATGACCACAGCAGACACTGGACACCAGACATCGACATCGACTCGCAGGTTCAGTTCTCCAGCATTAACTACTGAGCTGGCCTCGCCTTTTGTTCTAGGCCAACATTTCGCCAATATTCGGTTGGTTCGGTTGGTTGGTTCAATCAGCGATATGACATAATTCGTTTTGCGTCACGTTACATTCACGATATCTACATATAGATTTCCCCTCTCACTCGCTCTGTTTGCATTTTACGTAATTCATTAAAAAAGTTAATTTTTGCCATCCGCTGCATTGGCGCTCGCTCATCCGTTGGCTGATTGTGTGCTGATTATGGCCGGCAAAGGATGTGGCGCCTTATTGGTCAACTCGTCGCGTTTGCAGCCAGGTTCGAAGTGAAAAAGAGAACCAGAGCTGATAACGATTATGACAGTTCGAGGCCACGGCACTCGCGGGTCATATAAATTTTAACAGCGCGAGCTTTAAACACTTTCAACCAACTTTTCACTTAAATGGAAGTTTGAATACCCTTTTGCATTCATTTTATACAGTCTTTCATTCGGTAATTTTATTTGTTGATATCTAATTGCATTAACATTAAGCGCTTTGCTTTTCCAACTCTATGCATTTCCTTCATTTTACAATTTAGTATTAGAATATCACAATTTGTCTTTAATTACGGTCGCGACCTTTCCCGATCCCCTCTACACTCAATAAATACTTTTACACATTTTTTTTTGTTGTTGGTCGGTTACCATAAAAATATTTTAATTAAATTTTGTATTTATGGCCACGACGATATCCTTTTTACGCACGCCACACACTGACACTCGGCCACTCATAGAATGCCCCTCGGCTCTGGCCAACCGGAACACTGACACAAAGCGCACTCCATTAATCATTCAAATTACCCATACATCATCATTACTCGCAGTCCCTGCCTGCCAGGCACCGTTCTGTCTGCAGTGCTCACAAAATACCAAATATAACAAAAAACAGAAACAGACACCAAAAAAAATCTCAGCTACAAAACAAAGAGAAAAATTTCCGAAATTATTCAATGAGGGCGGTCTCAATTAGTTTTAGGCGTTCCACGGTCACAGCCCCTTTCAACCCGAGAACTGAACAGGTAGGTGGAATATTTGTCAGGTTACCTGTTTTATGGCCGCTCAAGTGGAAGATCTGAGACAGTGTGACGACTGTAAAATTTTCCACGAATCGCACTAAGCCTCAACCTCAACATCAGACTAACAGAGACCAAGAGACTAAGAGCTGTGTATTTAGTATTCGCAACAGACATTCGGGCAGACTCACACTAAGTACTCAACTAAGTCCATGGCTTTGGTTGCTTTCAGATACAGATACATATTTGTGTAATCTGTCTATACTTATAATTATTCTGTATTCTGTCAACGAGTCCTATAGGAATTAGCAACAATAAAGAATAAATAACAAAATACTAATGTACATTTTTTATTTAATTTGTTAGTAGTATTTTTATAGGTTTTTTTTATTTGTACTTTTTCACATTTACATTTTTTTTAAATTAATTGTATTTTTTGTTGCCTGTTAATCTTTGAAAGTTTGTTCTCTATATTTAATTTTTCTCTTATTATTTCATTTTTTTAATTGTAATTATTATTGAATTTTAGCCTTTCTTTATTAGAGTCCAAGATATTTTGTATTTTTATTTATTTAATAGAGTATAAGATTTTTGTAAGCATTATCGAATTTATGTTATTAAAAATCAAAAAAAGTCATTCCCTTGATGATTAACTGAAGAAAAATGAGCTCAAAAAAGTAAAAATCATTTAATTATGTTATTGAATGATTGCAGATTCAAGAAACAGTTGCATTAGGGTAGCCCCTAAGGGCCGCTTATATAAATCAGCGAAGCAAACGAACTGTCTCCAATGTCAGTTCGTAACTCTCTCATAGTTATGCAAATTAGTTGGCAGCTAATAAGGGCCAAGACTTGTCACACCTCGCTTGGCATGTCGACTACCTTCTGACGCCTCGTGAAGTTCAAGACGGAGGAAGGGCTGCAGGAAGGGCTGCAAGTTTGCCCCATTATCACATTTAGATGCGGAAATGCAACTCAAGTGTTTTGGACCGTTGTAATTTCATATGGATTCGACCGTCTGCATTTCTCCCTTTTGCGGTTGCATCTCTTTAACGCTTCCTCTCTCCTTGTCAGTCGCTTTTGGGTGGGTAAAGAGCGTTAACTAACCGCAGCGAATGATCAAATATCGAAAATCAATTCCGTAACCATTGTCAGGCATAATTAAAATCCACAAACAGGGCGAGGGGTGGTCCAGGCAGAGGCAGAGTTAAACAGCAGACAGGGGGACGCCTGCTGAGGTGGTGTCGCATTAAAAGGATGTCACCGCATTCGACTTGCGGTTGAATCGACTGAATTCTCTCACGAGTGCCACTCCACTGTGATAAGGATATGCTACATACAAATTGGAAACACATTTCGAAAATGTCGTGAACTAAACACCAACCAAAAAAAAAAGTCTCGCCTGCAGCATTTAAGGCAGAGCAGGGCGATCAAAAGGGGCGTCCATTGCCTTCTGTTTCTGTTTCTGTTTCGGGGTGCCGACGACCGCAGCTTCCGAAACCTATTTGGGTTAGTTTTGAGTTACAATTGCAACTTCAGTTTCAATGTCAACTGTGTAAAAATTTTTCAAGCGTAACAAGAAATAAGTTACATGACTTTCAACGAACGGAAGCCGACGTTCGAAGTATGTTTAGGGTCTTTCTAGATTGGTGAGTTTTGGGTTACTTCTCTGCTCTGCTCTGCTCTGCACTGGGGTTTCGTTTTGTGTCCGTTTGCATTTCGGTTTCTGGCCTAGATCTTGGGCAACTTGATTTTAATTATTGCATTAATGTTGCGCCGACAAATTTGTGGTAATTTAATATCTGAGCTAGCAACCAGTTAGTTTAGTTTTCTGCCCAATCTCGAAACCAAACCCAAACCCAATCCCAATCTCAATCTCAATCCTGTCCAGTTGTAGTCCGGTTTTTGCCTTTGGCCCAAAACTTACTAACTCGATTATGAGGCCAGTCGAGACGTGCTGAAGTCAATGTGCAATTGGTTTGCATTCTTTTCTCAACCCTTTTTGTTTCTTGCATAATTCATAATTAGTGTGTTGAGTTATAGCCCATTGCAGTAAAAACTTGTTATCTCCTCGAGGTACATTGAGATAGTACTTTTGCTGTTAACTGGACCTCCCGTGGGCTGACAAAAAAAGGGCTACAAAGTTCAAGAAATTACTTGAAACTACAAAGGAATTGAGTAATGAGGTTAGCCAAAGGCACTTCACAGGACAATCATGGATCTATTATTCATTTTGACTTACGAATGTCATAGTTTGTAAGGGGTTCCTTATTAAACTTGAAATGTGTATATACTGAAAATTATGTGATTGAAATAGTAGAAACATCATATGTTTAAAGCACATTTTTCCATTTGAACTGTGATAAAGTATGGCTTTTTTATTCGACGATTTGCCAAAATGCTTGTAAAATATATACGATATTCATTAGGGATTCACATTGTATATTTTGCGTTAATTGGCTTGCTTGTTTGTCTGATGTCCCCTTGCCTATGAGTATTATGCCTCAGGTGCCAGGGCGCTGTGTAGTTTTGCTTTTGGGCAAAGTCTGTCTGCCCGAAAACCTTTGGCTACGTTTTTGTCAATATTTTCATTGGAAAAGCAAACAAACATGTTTAAAATAACAAATTAGCATAGACGAACGATACTAAAACAACAAGCAAATTGCAGCACTCTGTAGAGACGGAAGCTACAGCCCTTGGGCATTTTGAGGGTAGCAGCTGGTACCAGTTGAGTTGAGTTGAGTTGTGTTGTGTTTGCTCTTCCAATTTGGTAAACTCACTCGACTTGCAGCACTGCCAATGGCTGCCTCACAGTTACATCAATCACCATCACGGCCCATCGACTCAGCGACTCAACAACTCAACGACTCATCGACACCATAGACTCCATCGAGTTGGAGGAGAACCCAAAATGGCGCATTGGTGTTAATGATGCCGACTTTGAAATTTTACCGACGCGCCCACTGCTGCAAAATACAAATAAATGAAGCAAGTGTCGCCTTCTTTTATTATTCGTTTTTCAAGTTTTCGTCATCATCCACATCCACATCCACATCATCATCATCATCATCATTGTCGCAGTCAGCGGCGGCCACATTCGTCATTTGGCAAACAACCGAAAGCGACACTCGTTGTCTCGAGGACAGACATCACGCTGACAGATACTTTTTTATTTTATTTTCATTTTTTGAGTGCTCGTGAATGATGTGCGAACAAGTTGTAATTATTTCGCATTAACCAGAGAACCTTGTCGACGATATGCTGATGATGCCGTTTGTAATTGCTATTGGCAAAGCCAGCACCATAAGCTCAACCTCTCAGTTTGTCAACATTCTTAAGAATGGCCTGAGTTGTATGGCTTTCACAGCTGCATCTTGGGACTGATGCTTCGAACTGACTCTGACTAATTTATGTGCAGACGTTCAGATTTATTGAGTCAGTCACTGAGATGCCTTGAAAAGTGGAATTTTTAGTTAATGGAGTTATGAACTTATATTTTCAAAATACTTTTATTAAATCGAATAAATGCGGCATAAATAATAAATTCATACAATCGAAATGTTTTTTTAATAATAGTTTATTTACATTTTTATTTACTTTTAAAATTAATCTTATAGAAACATCAGCTAAACATTAAATATGTTTTTTACTAAACTGCATTTTAAACCTCTTAAATTTTAATGAAAATGCATTTAAATGAATTGAAAGTGAGAAGTTAAATTATTTTTAATTCTTTTCTAGCTTATTATTGAGAGACTTAAAAAACCTGATCAAATTTAAGAAAACTCCACAGTTTCTCCTTGCAGCTAAGCTTATTAGCTTAGTCCGTCAGTCGGATAAAAAACCTTTTATAGTATTAATGATAGCTCATCACGTAGAACTAAGAAATACACAAATATGGCAGCTGTTTATTTGTTGACTGATTGTAAATTAATTACATTAAAGCTGGTAAATTTAAATACCTTAATGGGTACCCAAATTATATCAGACCTAACATTCGTATGAAAGATTGGGGACTGTAGCCACAACTGTTATGGCATTCCACCACCCTCGGCGATAAGTAGAGTCCAAGTATTTTTATCGCGACAGAGATCGAAATGAAAGGCACATTTTGTTGCATTTCATTAAGCGAATGCCACCGCTTTTGCTTGATGCCGCCTGTTGGCAGCTAAAGTTTCCCACGTTTACCGCCTACCTACGAGTTTGAGTTTGAGTTTGAGTTCGAGAACGAGAACCAGATACCACGCAAAGTCGTTAAGCAGTCCTCGGTAGTTGCAACACTTCCGCATTTTGTCACCGGAAAGGTAAATCACAAATTTGTTCGTTTTGCTGACCGCGCAACAAGCGGAAATTTAAGTTTTCTTTTTGGTGTGAAAAACGCTAGGAAATAGCTCAGCTTTCGCTTTATGCGCGATGATGATGACCAAGTTTTCCACCCCTATGGTAATTTCACTATTGATATCGAGGTGGTGGTGGTGGTGCCAAGTGCGTGGCGTGGCGTGTTAGCAACCACCGCGAATCGCGGCCGTTTAATTGCATTCGATATGCGCTTTTGGGAAATTTCCCACGATTTTCGTGCAAGATTTTTCCAAAGGCTAACTCCAAAGGCTGCACTCCAGATGCGACGATAAGTTCTTTCCCTCTCCCTCTCCCTCTGCCTTTCCCTGTTCGTCTTCCTCTGGCTCTCTCAATCTTTGGTCGTCATAGGCGTTCTCATCCTCGTCATAATCAACATTAAGACCGTTGATTGTTTTCGCGACTGACCGCGACGTCGCTTGGCAAAGGGGTTGGGGTTGGGGGTTGCTCAGCTTTGATTGAAGAAACTCCCTAAATAACTATGCACTTATGGTATGGTATGGTATGGTATGCAGAGAGATACTCTTGGACAACGGTTTGATTCGTGAGCGTAGTCTGAGATTTGTGTGACTCATAACGAGTTTTCGGCATTGTTCTAAATGTATTTTCATTATTCGCTTCGCTTGGACCTTAAGTGGATAGGTATGAGGATCAGAGTCGGGATCGGAATCGCGCAATCGCTTCTAATGCCAACAGCCTCATTGTTCAGCACCTCGCGGACGCCTTGGCATCTCCTTTGTTTTGCGCAGCTGCCGCTTTGTTTGCCGTGGACAACGGCGAGCGCCCATCGCCAGCCTATTAATCCTGTTCCTGTTCTCATTTAAATAGTATCAGAGAAGCCGAAGCAAGAGCAGCAGCAGAGGATTCAGTTACGCCAGCTTAAAGAAGCGCCCAATTGAGGCGAAATATTCTTTATGCTAATTTCATAAGCACTCTAGTTACTTTTCCTTAAGCCAGTTTAAATCGATGCCCGAGCATCTCATCAAATATGCAGGAGACGATCAAATAAAATACTTGAAAAAGGGTGAAATTAATAACAGTCGATAACGAATTTGGTGGATATTTAATAATTTCTTTAAGAATTTATTTTTTACATTTTCTTATCGATTATGTTCGATATTAATTTCAATTTCCTATGCAAATATACCTGTGATTGTGTAAATTACTGAAATGAAATACAATGCTTAAATATTTACGTCTAAAAATAAATATTCAGGAAATATTTTCGACTATTTACACAGCTTAAAAAGCTTAAAGTACTTTCATCTGTTCGCACCTGTAACAGATGTGCAATTAAAGGCTCGTTGTTGGGTTTTAAAGCAACGATTTTACTCTATCCAAACATTTTTTTGGCAAATATTGAATTTTGCAAAATCATACATATGTATACGAGTATGAAGAGCAGCTGCAAGATAAGAAGTACGAAAGCTACAGTCGAGTGTGCTCGACTGTGATATACCCGCTACTCATTTTGAATAAAAGCAAAACGGCGAGGTGTTATTCTTAAAATACACCAAAAATATACCACAAGATACTAAAAATATAACACAATATGATACACAAAATACTACAAAAATGCTATATATTAACACATACCAAATGTACCATTGAGTGTAAAATATACCACATTATTAATTAAAGCAACTAAGATCTCTCGTAAATGGGCGAATTTTCCATACAAAATCATAAATACTGTAGTTATAATTGTCAGTAGCAAAATTCGAGACTTTAGCTTCAAAATACAAGAGAACGTGTTTAAAATTTTGAAATAGTTTTGATCTGCGAGCAAACATTGCAAGTGCTGTCGAAATACTATATCTCAATAGTCAGTAGTCAATATGAGATCAAGGTGTTGACGTACTTTACAGGGTTGGAGATGCCTCCTTCTGCCTGTTAAATACATTTCCTGGAGGCACGAAGTTATAATACCCTTCTCTCCTATATAAAATATATGTATTTGTTTTATTTTTATTGCTCATATAATATTGAATATTATTACAATTAAATATTTACACATTCATTTCTTCCAAACGAAGGCTAGCGATGTTTTCTCATTGGAATACATAATATTTAAATATTAAACACATTCTCAAATATATATGTAAAGCGCTGACTAAATAAAAGCATCGCAGTCCACTGTTTTGGTCTCTTTGACGGACAATGTAAGGACACGTTCATGCAAGATCATATGGCCAAAAAAGAGCAAAACACTGAGAAAAATATATTCGTCCTTCGGCACATAGAACTGTCGATCGTGTATAATAGTTGCCGTATACATGATCATCGTAACGGCAACGAATGCAAAAAAATTGCGTACTATTGAATATATTAAGCTCGAGCCAAAGACGTAGGCGTTGAGAAAAAAGATGGCCAACATGATGTTGCCCAACGCAACCAGGACACTAAGCATCAAATCGCCTGGCATTAATCGCATCGGAACGTACGCACCATAAATGATTGAGGTAACCACCAGGCAGATCACAATAAGACCCGCATATACATTGACCAGTATTCCCTTTGTATTCTGCTGCTCCATGGCAATGTACAGCGTTGAGCTCTCCACAATGATCGCAACGAGGAATACGTTGCAGGGATACTTGCGACCAAATGCCGTACACGACAGTACCGAGATGCCAAAGAACGTGGCAATGAGCCAATAGCCATATCGCACAGGTGATAATCGGTACTTGCTCCAGTCCAATAAGTATTGAATGAGAAACCATTGAAAGAGCGCAATGAAGGCAAACAACACGCTCAAGAAATAGATGCGCAATTCATGCCGAATTGTCACATCGGGCGGGATGCCATAGATTTCGGGTTCCGATTGACTCATATTGAAGTATACCAGCAAATGAAATAATTTGACAGATAAATTCAAGACTCCTCTGAATGTTACTTAAAACGTTATGAAATAAGTAAATACTGATCAAAATAAAAACCTTGGTCAAGAAAATCCCCTAAAATGTAATTATAAATGAAAAGTCAAATGAAATATAATTAGCTATACATTTAATTAAGAATGCGTTTTTTTTTTAAATAAGTATGAACCAAAAACATGGCATAGGCTGTGAGCCAAAAAGTTAAATATACACTTATTGCCGACATAAAGACCTGCATCAGCGGAATAAACTGATTGCATCCATGGATAGATCTCGCGTTGAACATTCCCATCCATACAGCCACGATTAGGAGGAATACGGAAAGAAGAATGTAAATCTCAAGCGATTTTAAAGCCAATATCAACAAGGCAGCTTTGATCAAAACAATTATAAAAATACCCATGAAAATTACTTGAGTATTGACTCTAGGTATTAGTTCCTGTGACCACATAGCGCCACAGATATAGATAATCACGGTTATCACAATGGACACTGAAATCACCACCAACATGACGATAATATTTTGATTATCCACTAGACCAAATGTTAAAAAAATGACTGCGATCAATGAGACGATTATCTTAGCTATTAGTGACTCGTATCGAGTTTCCACAGCTTGTAAAACACATGTCCACAATAAACCCATAAGTATGCAAAAGAGTTCACGCTTGTAATTCAAATCTAAAACCATACCAGCCGCCGATAACGCCAGACATATCACTGCTGTGATCAATATAAATCCGATCGCAATTAAATATACTTTTCGAACGAACGATTTCAATGTTGCATCGTCGATTACGACTAAACGCTGTTCTTGCTCTGGTTCTAATTTCTGTTCTGGTCTTCGGGTTTCTGTTGGTAATGAAGTAACTGTTCAGGCCACGGATGCATTTTGCGAGAAGATAAAATATTCGAAATAGAATTTAAAATATTAAATTTTACAACTTGATATATAGAACGTTTTAATGATTTTGATTTCAATGTAAATTTTACGATTTCAAACTCAAGGAAACGAAAAATCAAAGTGGTATAATAATTTATGACTTGTGGCAAATAATTAAACTTACTAGATTTCTTATTTGCTTTGGCTGACAATCTGGTATATTTTGCACTCGATGGTATATTTTGAGTGCGCTACTATATCAATATATCAAATATACCTACTCGTATATTTTTAGTATGTCATGGTACATTTTCGGTATATTTTAAGAATAATGCCGCGCTGATTTGTTTTTATTCAAAATGGGTAGCGGGTATCTCACTAATCTTTTTTACTTGTTTTAATTAATTTTATCTGATCGCCACCAAATAATTAGTACTTCCAGCTACTTTAATTTTAGTTGGTTAAACTGTTGTTAAAATAACTTAATGAACAGACTGTTGATCAGAATATATGTCGAAAAGGCAAATATTTTGTGTTAAAAAAAAAGTTGTAATAATCTTATGTTATGGGTAGCGGGTATAAAAAATATATAAGCTTCGCAAAGGCGAGAAAAAGTGCAGTTCATTGGCATATTTAAATTGTGGCAAGATAAAAAATAAATTTCATTTATGAAGTACCAGATAATCTAAAACATAATTTTTATTATTTGATATATAATTCAAAATTGAATACAGAACTTTTCGTGACATTCTGTTTGAATATTTGAAAATAAGTTTTCAAGATACAAAAAATTTGGAGTTAAAGTTCTCAGAATTTGATTCTAAAAAAAAAACCAATAAGTAAATAACATTCTTAGTAAAAATTAATTTTAAGAACTTTTCTTAGAATTTTAATCTTGATTAAGGAATAAAACTTTTTGGTTACATTTTAATACCACTACACGGATGAAGTTCGTATTAAATATTGTAATATGATCTTTTTGGTAATTATGAACTTATTGCAATGTATTGATAATTTACTTTTTATTCATGATCGTATAAATTCACCAGATATATATATATATACATATAAAGACATTCAAATTCATATATTGTTCTTTATTAAAAAGTTGCAAGCTTTGCAGTATCTCGATGGAGAAAATCCTAATGATTTAATTATGATGACTCCAGAATTTCCTTTATTCATGTAATAAAATTTCTTAAAATGTAAGAAAAAAGGTAATGCCACTTTTTTTTTGGTATTGTATTAGTCGTCCTTATGCTTCATGTAAAATTCGAAAATACAAAGGGCTGAAAACGTCACTATAAAATGAAAGTAGATGGTCATAGAGCAGTGCAGCACATCGAACAGAGGCACAACCTGTAGACGACCATGGATATACTGAGCGTGGAAAGGCATTATCACGACTGTCATACACAATAATAGAATGCCAAAGACGAGGTAAAGTACGGGACTCTTCACAAATATTAGCACTATGCCAATTGAGAACAGAGTTATGAGAAAAAGACAACTCAGAACCGCTGTGCAGAGTATTCCAGGCACAAATGACTGTGGACACAGAGCACCACAGACATAGAAAGCGGCAACAATCACAATGGAGATAGCTACACCCAAAAGAACGGTGAGAAATTCTATTTCATCCATAAAACAGGCGCCAGCGAATGTGATAAGAATGACAATAAGTATGGTTATCGCCCAATTCCAGGGAAAAGTATAGCGTATTTTGGGTACACAATCCAAAATTAATATCAAAGGCAATATTGGCAACAGCCAGACGAAAAACGGTACAGGAATCGTTGGATAGAACTCAAATCCGGAGGCAGCGATCGAAAGCCAAGTGACGGAGGTGCTTAATATGAAGATGATTGCAATAAGATATACTTTTCGTATAAACATCTGCAATGTTAGTTCATCGATCACATAAACGACGACCTGATCCGATTCCGGCCTCTGTTCGGGTCTCCGTGTCATAAAAACAACATTTTGCGGCCGCTGTCGCTGTTGCTGTTGTTGCTGATCCTGTGGCTGTTGCTGGTAATGAAATAACTGTTCTGGTCGAGGTTCCATTTTCTTGTTCTTGTAGTTCAACTTAAATTTTTAGCAACGGTACTCAAATATTAGTTTCAGTAAATATTTTAGTTTAAGATAATGACATATAAATCTCTAGTATTTATGATAGGAATTTGATTTCACTTTCCATTTACTATCTAAATAATTCGAAAAATTAGGCAGCATTTTTTGATTCCAGCATTTTTAATCATTATTTTCCTATATAACTGAAAAATTAATTTTTAGGAGTCCCTCATTGAATTGATATTTCCGTATTTTGGATAACAGTTTTTAAATTTAAAGACTAATCATTATATAGAAAGCCCGAATAAAAACTATTTAAATAGAATTGTAAAATTCTATACTTAACATTCGTAATACTTGAAATGTATGTTTTCATTTAATGTGAAATGATTCAAAATACTGATTATAATAAGTTTCACATTTGAAACAAATGTTGAAACAATTCTCAAGTATCAAAAGCTGATGGTAGCTACCATTTAGAAAACAGGTAAGACAACTACAGTCGAGTGTGCTCGACTTTGGGATACTCACTACTCATTTTCAATACATTTCGGTTATATTCTTAAAGTATTCGAAATTAATACTGGACAAATAGTATGATATACCAAGGGCTTTATTTGTTATAGAACTATAATCTTACATTCATACTAAGTACTGATTGTAAATCAAAGCAGATAAGACACGATTGCCTGTTACATATATACAATTACTAGAAGCATAAATTTATAATTTCCTTCTACCCTATTAGTAGCAGGTGTACAAATCGTTAAAATAAAGAATTATTAAATAATCTACTAACAGCATATTTGATAGTTATAATTTAAAGTTACACACAAACTATTACAAAGAGATTACTCAATGATACTGAATACCAAAAGCCCTATCAAGTACTCTTTTTATCAGAGTATCTCTTGGCCAAATGTTTCGGCTGAAGCGTATTGTGTATTCTATTCGATCAACCTCTTTTGCCACGGCACGATAATAAGCTGGCGCACTCTAAACGCATACACATAAATGCAGTGAGGCATGCAGAAATCAACAACAACAAAAGATGAAAAGGAAAATGCTAAGTAGCAGCGATCAAAGCTAACAAAACATCTACAAAGGATGCAGCGATAATAGGGATATTTCTCCCTTCTCCATCTGCGTATCTGACAATGTTTGTTGTTATTTTGGTTGATCGCTTGAATGCCGCGCTATGACTAAAAAGTATCTTTGAGATACTTGCACCACCGTCTTTCAGCATCTAGGCATCTGCGGCACCGCGATCACTTTCACAGGCAGCATTGTCTATTGAATGACTCAATCAGTTCGCTGCTCTTATCCCCGATCCCTTTAAAGACATGCAAATGTTTTCACAGACAGCTGCCAGAACTCTTTACTTCTGTTGCTACCCTATAATCATTAAGTCATTCAGCTTTTGAGTTAAAGTCTGAACTTTTCAATCAAATTGTTAGCTTATATACAGTTTTAATATTTCGATGAGCGATCCTTGATAAGTCTAAAGCAGAGGTCATTGCACGGCAAGCACTCTGAAATTGACAAATACTCGTTGCTTGGCAAAAGTGAAAGCACGAAGCACGACATGCCATCGAATGCACTGGAGCAGGCAGCATCGCGTGGAAGTGAGTTACTACTTAGTAGTAGATTCAACAGCCCACACATGACACACATGCAACGCACAGGTTCGTTGGTTGAAGGGGCAAGCAGGGTCAGGTCAATTTTGCATGCCATGCGAGGGTCTAAACAACATGAAACGGTTCGAACCGCAAAAAGCACAGTCCAAAAAGCTCATGCAAGCGTAACGAACGAGCTGTGTATGAGTGTGTGTGTGTGTGTGTGTGTGTGTGTGTTATAGATACTGATGAGCAGAGCCGACAGCCAAGAGAGACACAGAGAGCTTGGCTCAGGTTCTAGCAGGTTGTTGTCTGTACAATTTATAATATTCTATTAGTTCCACGACCCGAACTCGAGCTTCGGACTCTGCCCGAGACTGTGCCGTAGAACGGCGCTGAGCCAACGACAGCGGCAACGGCAACGGCAGCGCAGTTAGCGCAGATAATACATCCGTTTCCGGTTAAGCCCATATTTTTGTGTCATTTAGAGAGTGGGAGAGTGAGAGAAACGGGGAGCAAGGGGCAGGGGAAGCGAGTGGAACTGTAACAGACAGCTACAGATGCTTATGGCTAGACACAGCCACAATGCCTGTGACATGTTGCAAGAAGCACAGGGGGCACGGATATGCTAACGGGAATGGGCAGTGCGGCATGTGGCATGCGGCATGCAGCATGGGGCATGGGGCACGGGCCTGGCATCAAGTGATGCGACAAGTGCAGCCGACGCTGCAGCGTTGCTGGAGCGGAATCGTCAACGCTTCCGCATATTTCTCATTTCCACAATTAAACATTTGCGAGTTTAACGTTATGGAAAATGTCAACCCCAAGGGTTGTCCAGCCCACAGAGGGGAGAGAGGGAAGCAAAGCAGCTAGGGACCCAAGGGAAGCGACTGTTTCTTAGATAAATCAAAGCTGCAATTAATAATGGCTGCGTCGTCGGGTGGTCAGGGGTTGTCAATTTGCTGCACCCTTGGACGGGAAGTGCAAATGGAGCTTGCAGCTCCAACAGCGAAGTAATTATGCCGTTCCCCCCTTTGCCTTCTGCAAGTTGCAAGTTTTGGCGGAAGCTATGCTTCAATCAACTGAGCATTGGTGTGGCACCTTATCTCGCTTGTGACGCCAAGAGCAGCTCATCTGGCTGCATTTTGTGTTTCTTTTTTGGGGGGCAGCTGTTAATGAGCTATGCACGTGGCTCTCTGCAGCTGTTTTGAGTGAACACGGAATGCGCGTTGCCAACGCAAGCTTCCTCTTACTCAGCAACTCCCTCTTTATGCGTCACATAGGAACCCAAAGCAAGCTGTGTAAATATTCACTTACGAACTCGAAAATAACCTGCTGCATTATCGTAACCGTGTATTATGAATCAAATCGAATGAAAGCAATCATCGTAGTATATTATTTCGTTGTCAGATAGGTGTTGATTGCTTTATCTGTTAAGGTTCGTAGTGCACTTTGTTTAAGTTTACCAAGTATTTAAACTTAACTGAATTTTACTCTATGAATTACTTTTTAACAATTAGTTTATTGTCAATTTTTAGTACAAATATTATATTCGTAATAAAAATAATAAATAATATTTGAGATTCTAAAATTAATATAATTCATATGAATATTTTGAAATATTTGCATATGAATAAATTGTATTTTATGGTTTCATGTTTAAGAGAATACTGCTTTTCTTAAAGAGTAAAATTCGCAAAAATTATTCTCGATATTTGTAAAAATTAAGCTAAATAAAAGTTTACCTAATTCTTATATGTTTGGTAGTAATAATTATAGAATTAAAACATAAAATAAATTGCAAATATTTAAATTTTGTTTTACTAATTTAAAGCCCGAAAATATTCAACGAAACTAAATTCATTCTAATAGAATCTGTTTTTGGTTTAAGAATACAAGCTAACTTAAAATGTCAACTATTTAAGCTAAACTATTTCCACTATATGTGTATTCATGAGCCCTTCAAAATGAGTATAACAAATATGCAAATTTATTGCCACAAACGCGTAACCAACAATTCAAAAGGAAACTCTACTCAACCCCGATATCAACAACAATAACAATAACTAAAGCAACATACAATTTATGCCACTAATAAAAATGTTAAAAAAAAATAAATTAGCGAATTTCCGGAAATTGTAACAAATTAACATTGGCGCGAATGTAATTAGTAACGCCGTGTTGGGTGTTTTTTCTCTCTCTCTCTCTCTCTCTGCGGAAACGGGGGAAAATAATTAAACAAATGTTAGAGATATGCATACATAGTAGAAGTGTGTAGTGTAATTAGAAAAACATGCAACTAAAATAAAATGACGCATTCCAATTACATTTTATTTAATCAAACCTCAAAATGTTGCGAGTATAAAAATATCGAGGGCATTAACCAACTGCAATCGAACTTAGAACATTGTATGCATGAAATAAACAATTTCTGTTGAATCACCTCAAATAATTTGTATTGCATACCAAATGAATTTGAATTAAATGGGCGTGTCGCTAGCTTAAGACGGCATGTCTGGCAAACGCTCAATTTGGACAAGCAGGTGTTTGAATCAATATAACTTGCTGTGTGCTTAAGCTCAACGTCTGTTTGGCAAGACTTGTGAAATTGCTGAGAATTTGTGCAATGACCCTACGACACTCGAAACCAGTTGTATCTATTATTGCAAATGTGTTGAAGCGAACAATTTTTAGCAAAAAGTCAATATGAGGAATATCTATTTTTAAAATAATTTATATATAAGTCATTATAATATGAAGTTTTTTAAAATGATTATATTGTCCATTCATTTGTTTATAAATTATGAAAAAAAAGATAATGCAAATAAATGTAAAGAAGTTTGAATAACTCTTTTAAAAAGTGTAAAACAATTATTTTTGTAACTCTACAACTTTTCATAATTTATACAAATTGTTAAACTATATAATATTTATAAATATGTAAAGTATGGTGTATCTTAAAATAGTGTGGTATTATTCTAAAAAAAAATTCCAAAATTACTGAAGTATGCCAATGGCCATATTTGGTATATTGATAGAGTGAAAAATATACCAGAATATACATATATACTTTATTGCTTTCTTTCATTTCCTGGAGGCACAAAGTTAAAAAAGCGACTATAAAAATTTAATTTTCAGTTTCTATTATTTATTTATTATACATATCATTAGAATTTATTTATTTGTATTATTTGTATGATTTATTTATTTACATATGAACATTTTTTATAAAATGTTAAAAAAAATTTGGGAAAAAGCTGTTAAAGCTGTAGCTGAATCTTTTCGAGCTATGAGAATTTTAAAAGTGCATAAACTCCATTTCTTGTAAATAATTAAATTCTTCACAGAAAGTATAAACGTTAAGTAATATTTTCACTTAGTGTCATTTATTTATTACCCACAGCTTGGATATGCATTTATTTATTTTGTAAATCGTTTTATAATGAAAGAGTAAAATGAACTTGGGTCAACAGAAGACGTGATCGATTATGTTGCCATGAGGCAACTTCTTGTTGGCCACTTTCGTTGGCCCAGTCAGACCCTAAGCCGCCCACGCGTGCCACAGACAACAAATGCAAAGGCCCAGACGATCGTCTAAAACACTTTGTCAATTTGGTCAGTCAGCCAGCAAGTCAGTTAGCCGTGTCAGCTGTGGGTGTTTGAATTTATTAGCAGTTATGGCGATTTTTGCACTCGGCTTAAACTTTGAGACTGAGTTTCAGTCTCAGTCACAGTCTCAGTCTGCGACTTAGACGGCAACTCGCTTGACATGCTTTGAATTTTTGATTGATTTTCAAGTTATTAATATTTATTTATTTCGTTGTATTTTGTTGTTGCCCGTAACATATATTTCATTGATTTTTTATATATGCGAAATGTTCAAATAAACACGTTGTATGCCGCTGTTAATGGCCGCATAAATTGTTGTCAAAAATTATTATTATTACTTTTTCTCGACGCTTGTTTATTTATCATAAAGCTGTTGTTCTTGTTGTTGTTGTTGTTATTGCCAAATTCGTTCCTGCTGCGGTTGTTGCTGTTGTTGTTGTCGTCGTTATTTTCGTTATTTTGCTGTCGCGTCGAAGGCGCACGTGCCATAAGACCCAAAACAACAATATTTGGTGAGTGCGGCAAGCGACGTCGCTCTAATGTGTGCATTAGTGCCCCAAATTATCATTAATGCCAAAAAATCAAACTACAAATCGCTTCTAGACCGAGGAGCAAAGGTTAAAAGCATAAGACTGCAGCACAAATTGTTGTTGCCGTCATTTCTTATACCCTGTAATGAACAAGAAGTGTAGTATAGACTAGTACTAGAAAGATATATCAATAAAGAATATATTTTATTTTACCGAAATTATGCAGTTTTTTGAACAACTTTTTTTATGCTCTTTTTGTGGAGTATAAATTGTAATTATAATTTAAGTAATTATTTTGGAAATTTAATGTAATCAAACAATTTAATAATTTGATATTACAGTAATTACAAATTACAATGCATTAGGGTGATTTACCGATTGAATTATGACATCTTTCATTATTGTATTTAATTTACTAAATTCATTGTATGAGTGGTTTATTCTCAGCTGACATAAAGAAAAAAAATACTTATAATAAACCCCAGTTAAGGGGTAACTTTCAGTGGCATATTCTGTCCCACAAAAAGTTCCTTCTAATGCTCTTGTTGTTTTTGGCATATTGCCATCACTAAAATGGCTCAAGAAAACCAGCGAAGTCAACATCCTTTTACAGGACACACGTCACTGCTGAAGCGCAAATTGTGAATGTGAGTGTGAGTGTGAATATGCTAGCATGAGTGTATGAATTAAGAAAGTGAGCAAGTCCATATCAAGGGTGGCGAGAAATTGTTTAGCTTTTAGTGCGTTCCATACACGTGGCCAACAAAATTGTTATTTAAATATTTCTTTGATATTATTTTTGAATTGGTCAAAGTTATGTTATTTTCCAATTTAAAAAAACAAGATGAAAGGTATTTTTGTTGAGCAAAATTTGTTTCTGAATAAATAAAACTTGTTTATCTAAATCAAAATATCGTTATTGAATCTTAATTTAAAATCGAGCTTAACTTATATAATTAAAACATTTGTAACAAGTAAGAAAGCAACAGTCGAGTGTGATCGATTGTGAGATACCCGCTACCCATTGTGAATGAAAGCTAAGCAGGGAGGTCATAATTTTAGAATATTCCATATGCACATACTGCAAAACCACTAAAAATATACCAATGGCTATATTTGGTAAATAAATGTAGTACTACATACATTCAAAATATACCACAGAAATAAAAAAACAAAAGCCAAATATAAGTTGTCATTTTTGCCACTAGCTTCAAAATATTGCTTGTTATTCGATTTTTATAGATTTGCTGAATGATAGTTCTATCTATCACAGATGGACAAACTGAAGGATGGACATGGCATAAATTAATAAAGCTAATCTTATTTTGCAAGTCAATTTTCAATTTTAATTAATAATGCAATTTTAAATATATTATTGACATACATTTTTGTGTAGTCACATTTTTAGCTACTTTAGAGCAAAGCAAATGTTTATTGAATATTCGACTGCAACAATCGAGTGTGAGTCAGCACCCATTGAGAGCAATTCATAACCAAAAGTCGGCACTGACCGATGCCTGGTTGCCTGGCTACCCATGGTTCATTAGAACCTATTAAAGCAAACCAACAAAATAAACAGCGAAACAGTTGGCCAGCTGAGTTCCAGCTACTCATAAAAATTTCGCAGCTCATAAGCGCCAAAAAGGTGAGCCCAATGCCTAGGCATAGATTCAGATGGCGGGGAGAGAGGAGGAGACGGACACGGATTCGGACACGGGAACGGACACGAGAGATGGAGGTGGAGGCCAGGTGAACGAAGCGTACAAAATCATTTCCTACTAAAGCAAGCGGACATGGGATGGGGAGGAGAGATGTGTGCTGGAAGAGATGGTGTTGTAGTTGAACGTTGAACGTTGACGTTGTTGCAGTTGGAGGTGAGCTCAAAATGCGTGACTGCGACTAATGACCCGCACGTGTTCGGGTTACCAGCCGTCCCCTCGGTCGAGGTTGAGGTTGAGGGATAAGGAGTGAGGAGTGAGGAAGCGAGAGCACGGGAGCGAGAGCATGTAGCCAGAATTGATTACGATCGCTGGACGCATATTAATTGTGCCACGTTGCAGACGTTGGGAAAAGGATACCTTAAAGGATGCTGCTCTTGCTGCTGCAACATTTCTGTTTCTTTTTTTTTTTTTTGGAGCTCGACTGCGCATATGATTAACAACTTAATGGGTCTATGGAATATATGGATACTTGTCTCACTTGCCTCCTCTTTTTGCACTTGGACTTGGACTTGCCCTGTGCGTGATCAGCGTGTGCGTGTTGCTGCAGGTAAACAGCGCATTTGTCTGCCACTCGATCGCCACACAGCAGACATATGTATATACATATTCTCTATATATAAACTATGTGAGCACCACACACAAAGCTCAAGGTTCTTTTGCCGCCCCTTGTGGGGAATGGAAATGAGCATGAAAATGACCAAAAATTTGTCACACACCGACTTTTGGAGTACGCCGACGACGCCATCTATGAATCTCGTCGTAGTCTACGTCAGTATTTTATATTTATGGATTGTCTTATGCCCCAAGTCTGGATTGTGCCGTGCTGCTGATCTTATCCGTTGAGTTGGTGTGCGGCCACGTAGAAGGCGGTTATCGGAATCGGGAATTATGCTGAGCACAGTGAACAACTCATTCGATATGAATGTCAGAGTACATCGAATATGCTAATTGGCACTAATTAAATAATTTATTAGGCACCATTCGAGCAGTTGTCATTGGGAATTATAATTATATAGAAATGCAGATATCTTTCCTTCAGTGCAATTAATTTTGATAATTCACATCGTAGGAATAAGTGCGAACATTTTTATAATTTATATGAGAATATAAGTAATCAAATTTGTATAGTTAACACAATCTTTATATGATATTATAGTTAGAAAGATATTCATATTTTTGATAAACAATGTTAAACCTTAAATACATTGAATTGATTGGAAAAAATATGTATTTATTATAAACACTTTTTGCTAATTATTGTTCATGGTTATAGTACATTTATGTTTATATATGTAATATAGAATTCTGTGTCTTCATTTTAGAATATAGTATGTTATATCAATTGAACAGTTTTATTATTTCTATTAACTAGAGCTCAAAGTTCTGATAAAAAGAAAATTTGGGAATACTTGAATATTTATTCCAAAAGAATCAAAAATAACAATCTCATACTTTACATAAAACATCATTGATATTCATCATTCATAATGCATAAAACTGAAACGCAATTCTGAATTCCTAAAATGAACTGTAATTCCATCAGCAGCTGTACTTGATCAAAAGCTCACACAAGTGATCTTTATGAAGCGCTTCAGTTCTTTGTTAGAATCCCGTTCTGCTATTTTGATAGCTTTTCATCCTAAACACACACACTTGCATAACTCACCCAAAACTTTGACAACATCTTACACATAGATCGATAACCAGATAATTATCAACAGCTTATTCTGTCAATGCTTTAAATTCTTCGTCTTGACTTAATTACTGGCTTAAATTTGATCGCAAACAAAATAGTTAGTATTATCAAAAAGAAATATAAACAGAAAACCTTAAAAGCATTTGAATTTTACCTAATTATTGTGAGGTTTTAGTTTATTCAATGATTATGTTTTATTCTATTGCATCAATCATTCAAAATTCCATATAAAATAATGCTGTAAAATATATGTGTCAAGTCACCAAAATTTGCATAAGCTAATATATTTTTAAGCCGAATGTTGTTGGACGCACAATAAATCAGTAAGATCTTGATAGGCGAACACAAGCGCCACCCGTAATTCAACTGACAAGAGATCTTGAGATTTTATAAACTAAATTCTGTATAAAAAGAGCTGAAATGGCGAATTGTAACAGAAGTCGAAAGACGGCTTAAACAGGGCAGGAAACATGACTATAACTATAAACACAATTACATAGACAAACAGGCTGAAGCTGGAGCCTACACAGGCGAGTACATGCCACACCAGACACAAAGGAGGGGAGACGGTAACCGTCTCAGTCTCCGACTCCGACTCAGTCTGGATACTTATAGTGGGATACGAGGCAGCGGCAACTACTACCAAGTTACTCAAGTTACAATAAAATTTGTCTGAGGCAAGTAAACATTGCCACCGCATGAAGCAAGTTGCGCAGGCGTGCAAGAAAATGGCGTACGGTAGCCGCAGTTGCGGTTGAGTAGCAGATATGGAGGTGGAGGTGGGGAGAAGGAGAAGAAGGTGGCCATAGTCGTTGGCCATGGGGTTTCCGACAGGAAACTCGGCAGAACCTTGCCCAAAGAGACCCATGAGGAATGTGTTGGCCGCACGTCTTTTGCTAATAACCGTCATAAATTTAGCGCGGCAACAAATTGAAATTAAACGAAGGTAGAAGAGGCACACGGCAAGATCCAAGCCAAGATCGGTGGCAGGCCATAGCCGCAGAATGCAATCAGAGAAGCATCGTGATTTTGTGTGGGTAACAAAACCAAAGCAAAGCTGGAAGGAAAAGCGAAGAAAAAAGTGTAACTACTTTGTTGTTGTCATGTAGTTAGCACTTGAAGATTTATCCGCGTGAATTAATTGCGATCTTGTTGCAAAAGCACTGATTCTCGCAGCCAAAATGCAGAAATGAAGATCACTGCAACACCAGCTGCTGCTGCTGATGCTGCTGCTGTAGTTGGCCACATGTGGCGCACAACGTGCTTGTCCCTTATCAAATTAAACGGTAGCACAGCTGGAGGTGATCGCCGGTCAGCTACTTGTTGGCCATACAGAAATTATGACAATTATGGTAGGCCATAAATTCAAGACGTGTCGCCAGCGTCGGTCGACATCAAGCGCAATATTCCTCGATAACCAATACTCCCTATAAATTCCCTCTCTGGCCCAATGCAAACTTCTCTCTCGATCAGTAAGATCTGTGGCATTATTCATGGGCGCATTCTTATTGTTGTTGGCAAATGCTCGTAAATCAAGCAACACTTGATGTGTCACAGTCACAAGCCGTTGAACTGATCGTTGATCACTGAACGTTGATCGTTGATCGGCGACAACATTATTAGGCGATATCCCCCATCGACGATCGCCGATCGACGATCGACACTTATGACATTATGGATTATGATTATGGCGCTCGCGTGCTGTTTATGTATGCCAGGCGAATAATGCAAAATATCATCACAGTTTCAAGCGAAGCTTTCGCTTTAAATACCCTAGAAAATACTGCTCATAAAAATGGGTATATTATGATGAGCTTGAATTGAGATTGAATATATATTATTTTAAGATAAAAATGCATTTTTAGTTAAGTCTACCGTCAACAGTTAATATCAGCTATTTATATTTAATTTATGAATTCTACGAATCACAATATTAAATATAAAACAAGTTTAAATGAATTTCAGCGATATCTAAGGTATATTTTCGGCTTTTGACACATTCTCATTAAACAGTTGTTTTCTGCTTTTTATTTTTTTTTTTTTATGTGTGCTGCGCGACGTGGCAATCGATGCCACTTGCTTGGGTGGATCAGTAAATCGACGGATCGTTCATCAGCATGCGTCGCAGGCGATGTCGATTCTCCGTCGCCGACGTCGTTGTGGCAGTTGCTGTTGCTGTTGCTGATCAATCAACGCCTTTAAAAGTGACTGGGACTGCAGTTTCTTATTACGAATACTGACTGCAGGGTCAGTTGCTTGCTTCATTTTGGCAAATACATTTTCGCGCATTTCGCGACGTTTACAAATTGCCGCCATTAATTAGGCAAAAAATGCACGCACTGCCGTAGCTGGGGATCCAACTGCAAGACTCGTCGTCGTCTTCGTCGTCGTCGTCGTCGTCGTTGGGTAGGCGAGCCCAAAAATCAGCTACCAACTCAACTCGACTCAACTCAACTCAAGTTGCTGGCGAACACATCTACCACATAATAATCAGCGGGTGGACAGCAACAGGATTGGCATGCGCTTGAAATTAATTACCCTCACCCTCAGGCACTCTGATGTTGTTGCTAATTAAGTTGTTTGCATTTTGAGTTATTGAACTGAGTTCGAAACTGAGTTTTGGTCAGCGTTACGTGCGGCAATGCATCGCAGAACGGAAGCAAGCTCAGATATTTCGCATTGTATTACTTTTTGCAGTCAGTAACTTATGATTACTACAAAGAATTGTGGATTGTAAGCTAAACAGGTTATTCAGTTGGGTGGCCCACTCTCCAGTTGATTAAGTTGTTAAACTTTCGATTCTCTATACTCTAAAGTCGCGGTCATAAAGCCGTAGGTACTTAAACAGACGCTCTCCTATATCATTCGTTTATTTTCCCCCATTAACTTGAGTCTGCTGTCCTCCTACTCCACTAACAAGTTAATCGCTTGACTCAGTTGTCAACCTGCCTCTGGCTGCCTGTCATCTCAGTTGAAGCTGTTCAAATGGCATTTGGTTGCACTTGTTGGTCAGCTGTCCACGGCTGGAACGAATATCGCGTGCTCTGCTCGAGCTGTTGCTCACTGGACCATGGCTCAAAGCAACAGCAACAGCAACGACAGCAAAAGAAATTAAAGATGCGGCTTAGCTGTCAACGCATTTGTTGTTGTTCTTGTTGCTGTTGTTGTTTGTTTGTCAGTGTCGTTTGTGGCTCGTATCGCATAATTAGTGTCTCTGTCTCCAAATAAATCAGTTGCCGTCATTTACTGACAGACGGAACAGACGACAGACTTTTTCCCTGTTTTATTTTTCCAGTGACTATTTCAATTTGTTTGGGGTCAGTTTAAGGGCCAATCGAAAAGGGGTCAGCGCTTGATTTGTTTCTTGCATTTTATCTGCCGCTGTCGCTGATGTGATTTAAGTGGTTTTCCACAATGACCAAAGACACTTCCATGTCTTAATTTAGTAAAAGTGTTGGCCTTTCCTAGTGACAGTGGTATGGAAATGTTTTCACTTGGTTAATTTCGAATTTTAGATTTGTTAAGAATATGTTACTTTAATACTCTTTCAGATAGTCATCCAATCTCTTAAAAACATTTCCAAAATTACTTTATATAATTTTGTGTATATTTTAATAACATTTTGCTCCACTGTGTGGCGCTTTCTTTCTATGGAAATTTTTGTGTTTCGTCTATCTTAGGTGTTTGATTTCTATTAAGTGCTGTCGCGTGTTTGTCGGATTGTCCGGTCCGCCTTTGACTGTGATAAGGATTAGATAATATGTTTTTAAAAGCTTGTAAAGTGTGCGTGTAACCTGTCTGCAAGTCCGCTTGTTGGTCTGTTGGCATTCACACTCGTCTTATGCTGATCCACTTAAAGGCAACGCGAGTTTCTGCAACCAGGCCAGAGGCAAGGTGGCAACAGCAACAATGCCACATTATGGGGCATCAGCGTTATCAATAAGCACATTAATTTGATTAATAACCACCTGCAAATCATTTCCATGCCACACAATAGACTTCTGAGCTGATAAAAAAGCAAAAAACGCGACAGAGAGAGAGAGAGAGAGAGGGAGGGAGAAAAAAAGAAGAAGTAAACGCACAATCCCCTAAGTAGCAAAAGTGTCAGCAACAAATGCTGATGATGTTGCCTGATGATGAAGAAATGCCATTACAGGGAGGCAGCCGCATCAATGCCACTGCCACACTGCCAGGCAATTTACGCATCGACTTCGACCAGGAGCAGGAGCTGAAGCAGGTCGAAGTCTGGGATGAAATGCTCTTACTGACACAAGTCTGGATACCCAATCGACAATCGTGCTGGCAACCCTTTCGCTGCCTCCACACATACACACATAAATCGCTATCTTTATGGAATTTTTATGGGCAATCTCCTTGCAGGCATCCACAACACCCCCGTCACACACACAAACACACACACACTTATACAACACACACACACACTTCGCAGTATTCTCTAACTAATACAACGCTTCCGCCGCGTTGCCAGGCTGCCAAACAGTTTTCAAATTGCCATCGAAAGCAGTTGAAAATGTTGCACACGACACCTGCGCATCATCATTACGTGGCAGCCTGGGAATAGGTTAAGTGGTATATTCATTTTTTCCCATCTCTTTGATGGGTAGTTTGCGCTTGGTCTTTGGCTTAGCCAAATAAAATTTCCTGCTTTGCCACGCAATTTGTATCGATAACAAGCAAACTGCCTGATAGCCAAAGTATCTCATAGTTACTCCAAGGGAAGCTCGCAAACCCATTTGCCATCAATCAATATTTTTATAAATATGCTTCATGCCATTTTTGCTCTTTGGTTGCAAATGTAGGTAAAAGTTCGATAACATCAAGCCTTAATCAAATCATTGTTGTTGACATGTAAGATTTTACAAACTTTCTTTAAATTTCTAGTCATTGAATTCCAAAGCTGTATATATTGTCAATATACGCAAAAAAAAACACATACAAATACAAAATGTAATAGTTGGTATATCAATATAGTATTAAATGCGAAATATACCATAGTATGCAATATATACCAGATTTGAGAATAAAATGAATTATTATATAAGTTGAAATAACTGTAAAATGTGAATCGAGGACAAGAAAACTTTAAAGTTATTAGTTACATCTTGATATAAGTGACCAAGTGACTATTATTAGCAAAAGTTAAGATTAAAGTTTACTAACTACGTAAGTATACATTTTCTAAAGGAAAACTTCTCGCACTTTCAAAATGATTAACTCTTATTTATATCAAATAGCAAATCATTCATAACTAATTTCTTAAAACTGTTTGGAATCAGTCGTTTTTGTTTTTACCAAAGCAAAATAAAACATAAGTATATACATAAGTATATAAGTAACTTTTAAGTTATCATAATTTTTTAATTAAATAAATTTATTAAATAATATATTATGATATTAATATTAAAAGGAAGTAAAACCATTTATCTATAATTTTACTAAAGGGGTTCACTAATTAATATTAGTAAATGTGCAACAAATAATCAATATACAGATTTAATATGTCCATGATATCCTAAACCTTTCAAGTCCTTTTTAAGTAAGTACTTTGGAGTACATAATAGTTTAATGTACGTCATAAGAGCATGACCAGCAATTGCAACACCCGTTTGGATATTGTTTTTGCTCCTGGCTGGTGTCGCCACTAGCCGGTGTTTGGTTACCAAAGGTCCAAAGGCCTTTGAGCGATCCCTGAGGGTTGTACTACATACATGAGTGTTGGGAGAGGGCAACGCTTGCTTTACGACTATGAGTATTTATCGATGGACGCGTGTCTGTTTATTAATTGAAGTATTTGTTCTGCCTGTGTGTGTGTGCGAGTGTGTGTTTCTGTCACGGTGTAGTCTGTTTATTTTTTCATGCTTCTTGTTTGGTGTTATTATTGTCAGCATGTCGCGTCAACACTTGAAACTTGAAACATTCCCCGGCTACAATAATTGTTGTTGTCGTTGAGATATTTTCGTCTTCTTACACAGTTCGCCAGTTGTTTACATTAACCAATTAGCGGGGGTGGCGAACCTTTGACATATTATTGACATTTGTGGTCTCATATTTGCTTTGACAGGCGCTCTTTATAGTGGTCTGTTGATATAACAGCTGAAGTAAAAAGAAATTGAGCACAGCAGATTTTTATTACATGAATTGTACAAAAAATGGTATTTAAAAACTGTTAGAGAAATCAAATTATATTTCATAATGGGATATAAACCTTTAAAAGAGATTTGAAAAACTATAAAATGAAGGTTTAAAGTATTAATTCAATAATAATAAAACAATTAAATGAATTTATTGAGCATACAAAAGTATGTCAATATTATCTTTTATTTGAACAGGTAATAAAAGAAATGTAAATTTATTTTATTTTACTTAACGCATATATTTAATATCACTATTCTCAAGAACAATCGTCTTAAAATGTGTATTCTTAAAATAAGACCATTTTAAGAACTAATTCTTAAGGCTAAGGTGATTAACACACAACTGAATAAAAATAAATAGTAATAATAACATTTTTTTGTTTTTATTTATAAGAAGTTGGTCTTATATCAAATATTCCTTAAGTCAAGAAGTGATTTCAAACTTTTAGATTTGCATGTTTTTAAAGCTCCTTTTAGACCAAAAATCTTAATACAATATAATTCTGATTTTATAACTTTGCACGTTTTACCTGACACACAACAATATTCAATAATATTGAATTGAATCCAGCTCACAATTTTACAACTTTGGCATTTTGAAATCACAGCTGAGCCTTTAAAATATTGTATCAAGAGCATCTTTAAAGCTTCGAGCTTACAAAAAAGAAGTGAGAAATCAAGAGGAACCAGAATACCGTGGAAGGAAAAGGGAAATCCTTGCTGAGATTTCTCTTGCCCCTTTTACACGCTTGCTGTTTATCGATTTATTATAAAACTGTGCGCTAAATGTGCGACACATGCGATGCTCACACCCCGCAACAACCCTTGCCCCTCACCCCTCCCCGTTCACCACCATAAGATGAAGTCAAATGGCCCCTGGCCATCGGCTGCTGACATATCAAACATTGATGGCGATGGGCGATGGGTGATGGCAAACCGATGCCACACCACAAGCTGTGCACACATGCCACGCCCACTAATACAACATCAACGCCAACAACAACAAGTGCGATATAAACATTTTTATACATATGTATTCTGGGTGAGTGAGTGAGGGTGTGTGAGTGGGAGTGTGTGTGTCGAAGCATTGAAAAAAGTAAAGAACTTCGACAGACGGAAACAGGAAACCGGAAGTCCATCTTGCTCACAGTGTCGACAACAGCAGGAGCAGCAGCAGCAACAGCAGCGGAGGACGTAGCATCAGTTGTCGGAGTGGAAGCAACAGCCAAGATATTTTTATGCGATGAAATTTTTCAGCTGGACCAAATCACACATGAACATGTACATATATCATAAATATGTACTACGAGTGTGTGTGTGTGCAAAAATCAGAGCCGCAACTTCAATAATCATTATCAGCAGCAACAACAGAAGCAGAAGCAGCTGCCTGTTCTTCCCTTGTATCATTATCGTCATCGTCATCGCCGTCGTCATCATCATGGCCAACATCATGTTGCGGAAACAGATAACGCACGGACACGGACACGAACACGGCACGGACACAACGCGGCATGCAGCGGACGTTGTTGCCACATAACATTTAATGCTGATAGTTGGCCCAGCACCACTCGTATCTCCCACTCACTCACACTCACTCCCACAGTCCTCCCAAGACGACGACGACGACGCCGACGACTGGAGCTTCAAATTGAAATCAATGATGCGCGAGCTTATGCTACATTTGCCGGTTCTGTGCTTGGGTTGGACGACACTTGGACTGCCAGCTCTAATGTAGCATCTCAGCAGCGGGTGTCGCCACCGGCGACGCGACAACATCGAGCATCAGACCCAGACTCAGAGCAAGCGCCAGAACCAAACGCAGGCCAGACCGAGGCAGCAAATGATGCGAAAAAATTGCAAACCACCCGCATGCCGAGCATAAAAAGTGTTAATGTATTGCCAATCTGCAGGAATGGCAAAGGAAAAAAAATATGAAGTAAAAGTTGTAAAATTGCAGCAAAATATGATATCAAAGGAATTTGTGGTACACTTGGCAAAGCAGAAGAAAATATAAATTAAATAAACTTTAAATTTTTAAAATCGATATACATAATTAAACTGAAATATTATTCATAAAAGATCCACTCTAAAATATATGTTTTTTAAAAAATCTTTATATCAAATGAATTTGTAGTACATTGATGAACAAAGCAGAAATAAATTAAAGAATCTTAAAATTTAAAAATTCGCTATAATTAATCTGAAATATTCATAGGGGAGCCACTCTAAAATATATATTATTTGAACGTGTTCCCATTGATGATTTCTATGTCTGAACTATGCTTGTAAGTCTAGCGACTCGTCTGTCCAGATTACATTAAGAATACTTAACACGAGCTAAGCAAATAAAAGCATTTGGCAATAAAAAAAAATGATGCAATCTCTAAATGATTCACATCGAGTATTTCTGAAAGTAGTCGACTAGTAGAGTCTCTAAAAAGCTTAAACCATACAACTAACTAAAAATGAAAAAATAAATATAAATTTGATGCCATGTTATGCAATTTTCAATAGAAATAATTTAAGCGAAAAAAAAACACCTTAAAGTGTTATTAGAGTGTGCAAACATACAATCTAAAAATGGCATAGTGATAAACAAAACAACCATAAAAAAGGTTTGAGATCTGCTTAGCAAATGAAATGGGACTTGGAGTTATTAACCATTTAAATTTATGCAAAAAATTAACACTTTACGCTAATGATTTGCGACAAGCGTCTAATATGGAGACAGGCATGGAATAAAATAGACACACATAAGTATACTTATAGTATCTGATATCGCGCGGTCATTTAAATATCGAACCAGCTGTGACGAGATACAATTTTTAACGACTGTTGAAAACTATTTCCATATCTTACATGGTGCGTAAAAATTTGTGAACGAGAGAAACTTGATTTCAAGTCGCTCATTTCGGTATTTCCATAATAATCTTCATTGATCTAGATAAAGCATAATTCAACGTTTTTATGGTTCTCAAAATGTTGACGGTCATATCATTATAAGTATTTCTTTTATTTATATGAAAATTAAATAGTAAGTCAATTAGAAGCAAATTATGACTCCCAAATGTATCCCCAGAGTTCGAGAGTTTTGAACAATGAAATAGCCCAGTCGGAGGCAAACATTCGAGATATAAGATTGTATAAAATCTTAATCCCCGGACAGGTTATCAGGCCATCATTAGGCGAGAAATTCGTTCTTCGTTCTACCGTTTCGATTTGTATTTTTTTTTTCTGTCTCTCAATACTGACTGTTTTGTTGTTTCCATAAGAACATGGCCCATAAATTTGACTTATAAAGTTGTTAGTTGACAGCAGCTGTGAATGAACTGGCCCTTTTGGCCACCATTTGATAAAAGCAAAGAAACGAAACGATTATCAAACGATCTCGCCTGCCGAGCTGATCAACAAATATTTATATATAGAATTGGCAGTTGATTTATGAAGAACTTCTTCAAAACAGAACGAAAACGATGTAATAAAATGTATATTTTAATGTAAGTTAATACATGTGTAGAACAGCGTTTCCTACTTAAAATATATTATACTTTTATTTACTCTACACATTTTTGAGATTTCACTTGATTAACTTTCAAGTAAATTCATCGTCAGAAATCTGAGTGCAAATGTAAGTTATTACAAGTAAAACCGAACTATCTATAATAATCATATATTATTTTTTTTTAAGTATTTTTGAAATTTTGATGGATTTTATGTGATATTTATTAATTAATCAGAAAACTGTTTAAAATAAACGCCACTTTCTCAATTGTCAATGGAATCGTATTTTGCTTTTTGAAATAAATTTGATTCATTAAAGAGTCTCAAGTAATTTGGCTGTCCAGCACAAAGTTATAAAATTTAATAAAACAAATAAAAAAATTTAACTAATTCTTTGTTCTATTTTAAGAAATGCATTTAATTTATGATAGACTATCAGTTTAGTAAATAGTTTCTGTGTCTATCAATCAACTTAGCAGCTGCTTCGTTCTAGTTTTCAACTGCTATTATCTCCTTCTCATCCACTCAACGAACCTCCTCCGCATTGATTTCCAAATTCTATCAACCTTGGATTCATATGCCGCAGAGCAACAATTGCAACAGCGCAACCCTTCAAAATAGCGGCTCAACTTCAAATGGGCCGAGTGCAAAACTAATGACATTTTGTTGCAGGCATCATTAGAGAGTCATGGCCATCATGACTTTCACAAAATGGGAAGCACAAGACCCGTTGTGTCCCTGCCAGACAACATGACGCGGCTCAAAACTCCTCCACGCAAATGTCTGAAATTCCAGCAACACACACCTGCAACACAGCGCGGCAACTGCAACAGCGAGCTGCAACTGCAACCCCATGCAGCGCATCTAAAGTGCAGCTTGCCAGGTTGAGGATTTCGGCAATATTAAGCTGGGCGTCTAGCTGTCTACTAAAATTTCGTAAACTCTCAAAAAAAAAAGAATGTATGTATATGTATTTTCGCAATCAAACTGGCACGACCTTCGACGGCTTGACATGACACGCTGCGTCTTGACTGGCAGGTGGGAGTTGGACAACTGTGAAAGCAACATGGATTCGAAACCAACATTTTAACAGCGGATAGTGAGAGACCAGACATTCAGGCGTCAATTGTGCAGAATACCAACAAAAATTAAAAAAAATTGTAAAGACTGCAATGAAGAATAATAACAACATAACATATAACATATTTTGTTTATATATTTCTATATTTTATTCTAAGTAAATATTATATTGTTTAATATTTTATTGATTTATTACTTATGTAGTATTTATTTTAATTTACATTTATTATTTAATTTTTTTAAATTATTTTTTTAGCTATTACAGTTTAACGTATTAACTTCACTTTATTTTAAGTACTTTGGTTTCATTTAAAGAACTAACCCCATTAAAAAGAACATATTCTTCTATTGAAAAGCAAGTGATAAACTCTGAACAAAGTATTAAATTTTTATAATAAGTTTGAAATAAAAATGAAGTGGAACGATATACATGAAATTTTGTTGCCAAAAATTAAAACAGTGTGCTATTATTTTTAAAACTTTGGTTTTGTTGCTTTATTTTTGTACTTGTTAGCTTACCTTTTTAAATATTAAATTTAAAAGGTTGACTAATAAATACAAAACATATTTATAGTCGTAAATTGTAATTCCGATTTCTCCCTTTTTGTAATCTTTATACTCGCATTCCCAACGTGAAGACGGTATAACAGTAATGAAAAGTCTATAAATTGAAGCGGAGTCTTATCAGTTAATGGTCACTAATAGATCATAATATGAGAGCTATAAAAGAATGAGATTCTCTTCTTATGTCGCTTAGCTACTTGTGTGGAAGCATTCCGTGTGTGGTCGCTCGATCTTAACAAATAAATGTATTGTGTTCTGAAATTGATTCGAAAACATATTCGGGGCATTGTTTGGGGCATTGCGATAAGCAAATTTAACGAGTTGAACTTACATATTTAAGCATAATATGCGATTCATCTAATTGGAAATTAATTTGATAATATTTTAATATTTGTTAGTCGTAAAAATGGGAGAAAAAAAAATACGTTACTTTGCATAAGAATATTTTTAAGTTGAACCGGCTTGCACATTGGCTTTGACTTGTTGATTTTACGAGCATAAATGAATATCTGCCAAAATATACAATTATATCGTTATGGATTTGCATAATATGTTATACCCTGTAAGCAAAGGTTACTAGGGTATATGCAAAGTGTATCGACATAATGAACTCCCAGCTAAAGCTGCTTGTTCTAATGGATCGAAACAGTATCTTGCAGTCGCTTCATCTGCTAATACTCTTGATTTTTGTCTGGGTTGGGCCTCCAGCGCTAAACGATTTGTTCGTTGTGCGATCGTAAAAAAAGAGAGAAAAAAAATAACGAAAACACTACAGTCGTAAAAATCATATCAGAAGGCAAACGAATGTAGAGCTGGTTTCGAACTTTTCAAAGATTTCGCACCTGTGCCCAGAGTTGAGGGGCGATCGGTCAAACGATGTCTACTGGGATCACATTAGATCGTCAGTTGTTGGTCAATCCCTGGCGACATCTCTTCACTGGCAATACAAACATTTTGTTTTTACGACCCAGCGAAAGAGACTGGGCTCATTTTATTGGAATTGGGGGGGACTCATAAAACCCATCTTTGGCTCGACTATGGCACTTTAATCGTTGACTTATGTGACATTATTGATCGTTAAGGCCGCTACCTTTGCAAAGAGGCCGCGTTTAGCGTAATTTTGTAATTTGCTTCTAAATGTGTGTAGTTCTCTCTCTCGTCGCATAACGACCCATTGTCGACTATATAGTATGCTACTTAGAATGACCAAACATACCATTCGTATCCGTGTTGGTGGTCTTAGTCCCCCTCTCCCTCTCTGCCCCTCTGCCTCTTAGCGATGACTACTATGTATGTTTTTGGTTTATTTATTTGGTATTCGGGTTCCAAAATTTTATAAGATATTTCTTTTTATGGCAAATGCATAGACGATTTGAGCTTTTATTTTTTATATCGCCTCGTTTTATGATCAAGTTTTATTAGGTGCGATGACTTCGATATTGCCTTGAACTCGATTTCATCTAGTTTTTTGTAGTCTCTGTGTGAGGCTTATAACGGTACCGATTTTATAGTAGTTGCCTTTTAATTTTATTATTCTTCTTATAAATACTATATGGCATCTAGTTAATGAAATGCAACTAGAAAGTTTAATCTATTAAGGGATGAATCAAAATTGTGGATACAATTGGAGTATCACATTAAATATTAGGATTACTTTTTATTGGGATCGCAGATTAAGATCCTCAATCTAGTTCCCTTTTGATCTTTTGCTGTGACTCTGCCATCGAAATAAATATGTTAAACTCAATGCTTTGCCACAGCAGCGGGAGCTAAAACCAAAGCGCAGCTGCTCAACTCCACGGGGCAACTTATTTTATTTATCTCCCGGTTGGTTGACATTTTTTTTTTAATTTTTGGAAAACTCTCAGAGTTAGCTGTAGGCGTTGCTCGATTGTAACGAGTAGAAGCCAAAAAATTCATTTCAATATTTTCATTGACTACGTAAGAGTTGTGTGTGATCTGCTTGTGTGTGTGAGTGTGTGTGTTAACTCGTACTCCGATCCATAAAACCCATGTCAAAAAGTTAAGGATGAGGTTGCAGTTGATGCTGGAGTCTGTGTGTGTGTATGTGTGAAGTGTGAAACAACAAGCATAAAAATCGAAATACATATTATTTATGAGGTTCATCAGGAGTTTACGATGGCACACAGGTTTCGGTCTCTGGCTCATTCACTGCACACCGTCAAAATACTTACCTGGCCAGACCATACAAATTAAAAAAAAAAAAAATGAAAAAGAAAAAAGATAACGTATGCATCTCTCCCTTTACCAGCATCCCCCTCTTGAGAGTTGGCCTCATGCTGCGTCAGGGTCCCCGACTCTGTCTCGGTGTCAGCCTGGTTGGCTGGTCGTCTCAGACTTTATGACGTCCTCGCTTAATGTGCGCCGTGTAACGAAAGTAAATTTTTCATAACTTGGCCCAAAACGTACCCAAGATCGATAAATATTTCTGCTGCAGGTAGTTAAACACACACACATACAGATACATCGATATGTGTGTAGGTGGCATTGTTGGTAGCACCTTTTTCTCGACCGACCAGACAAACTGGCAGCAGCATCATTAGCAGCTGTGTGTGTGTTTGCATTAACATTTTTTAAAAGGTAGTTATAAGTATTAGACGCTCTGAACGCAAATGCATAAGTCTTAAAGAAAACAAGTAGGAAGGTGAGATGGAAGGGAAACTATATCAATATTTAATAATGTTGTTTAAGATAATTTAAAATAGCTTTAAATGTAATATATTTTATAAATAACAAGCATGTTTCAATAATTAAAGAGAGCAAAGTATTTACATTTTAAATAACAAGTTTTGTCAAATTGAATAAATTAATTATATTTTTATCTTACGAAATATATATTTTTATTAAATTCAACTGTAAATTCATTTATTTCACCCCAGCGAAGATCAGAAAAAATTGGAAATACGCCCACTGCAATAGGGTCTTAACTGAATTGGCTGACAATCTAGTTTATTTTTTACTCAATTGTTTTATTTGTAGTATATCAATTTGGTATATTTTAAGAATAATATTGAATAGCCGGTAGCAGGACTCGACTGCAGCTTTCTTACTTATCCAATTTACAATTGGATTACATTAGACGATATTCTGTTTAATTGTTTTTAATTTCGCTTAAACAAGAGAAGTTTGCTGAAACTATGTAAAACGAGTGAAGTGATTTGACATGCTTATCTCCACTTTGGTCTAGCAATTACCTAGACATTATTGCTGCTCTGGGAATGTGGCAATGTGTCAATATGGCAATGTGGCAATGCCATTGGCAGTGGTCACACTTGGGCAGTCTCAATCCCAAAGTGGACACTTGAGAACTAACAAGCATGCGCTACACCAAAAACCCAATAAAAACATTTCACACCCCGCCTCTCTCACTCTAACTGTCTCTCTCTATTTTCCCACTCGCACTCTCAATGCTCGGTGTGTTGTATTAATTCTATTTGAGTAAGGTCACTGCAGAAGCCTTAGAGAAATGCAAATACAAGAGTCGACAGTGCCATAAAACGAGAAAATATTTGACTGGCCTTTGGCCCAAAACGCAGGTGTCAAGTGTTGTTCCTCGTAACCATGAACGGGGTGAAAAGGTCAAGTACTGTGACTATGGCCTAGTCGAGCCTAGTCAAGCCAAGTAAATAAACAAAAATTCATATGACATTTCGGCATTCAAAGGCGGGGCGTATAATATGAATATAAATCGCTTTAATTGGCATCACTCATCAAAGGATAATATCTTTGTGGTTCGTCAACTAATTAGGCGTACCTGTCAATCGGATTGTGTGGCAACAATTTTCGGGAAACTTGATACAAATTAAGCAAACATATCAGCGTACGTTCGTTGCCAAGGCTTTGAAGTGGGCAGGCTTAAGGGTTACGCACCTATTGCACAGCAGACTGAGAACACTGAGCAAATGCAGAGTTGCCATGGCCTCACAGACAGCCAATTAAAATTAAATCTATCGCTCTGGCATACTGAATCAGACTCAGATGGAGCCGAAGATGAAGAAGCTTCGATTGAGCTATTGAGGTTGGTATTTCTCTTCACTTTACTTTGATTGTTGTTGTTGCTTACTTGATACTTATTTGAATATGTATGCCAAGTTGCTGGTCGCATTGGCAGACGAAGAGACCGGGACCGTTGAGCGCAGAGCGCAGACCGGAGTGCCAGACCGACCTCGAGTGCTGTGGTCCACTTGAAATTATGCCGAGGAACGCTCGAGTGCTCACAGCCACCAATAACCAAACCAAACGAAACCAAACCACGCACAACACACTCATCCAGGCGACCACAAACAACCCTCGACAGCAAGTACAACAGGCACTACAACAACAACCTGAACAAACTAGGGTCTGGGGACCATTTGCTTAAGGGTTGGGGGTTCACTTTTTTTTTTCCCAATCAAAGCTGTGAACTGCAAACTGCAAAACTGCGAGCTGCGTATTCCGAACTGCGATCTTTCTACTTGGCTTCACTGTTCGTGCTGCTTGTCGCCGTCAGGCAGGCATTTCGTCCCGTCTCTTGTCCCGAGTTCGTTTCCGGAATCTGTCAGTCCGTCCGTTCGCACTGTTGCACTGTTGTTGGTCGAGCGGTTGCAGCTTTTGCTACGCATCGAAAAATTGCCAGCAATTAAGTGCGAATGTATAAATTCTATATTTTGTATTTGTATTTCTAATTTTTCGCTCCTTTCGTTTCAGTTCTTCTTTTTATCGATCACGTGCATTGTTACGCATAATTATAGGCTTAGTGCCAAATTATTGACAAGTGAATTAGAAAAAATATTTTCGTTTTCAATTCGGAGTGTTCTTCTATTGTACAAAGTATTCCCTGTTTGCTGAAGCATTGAAATGTAAAATTTGCCTCGAGGACATGTGAAACATATTTGATGCATTGACGTGGAAAGTTTTCCAAGGTTTATCGAGGTAATCAGCTATTACATAAGTTAACCAGCGGGATTAAACTTGTAAATGTAAATAATGAAAAAACAATTCATTACATAATTTCAAAGATATTATGTTAATGTGTTATTTTACTTATTTTACAGATGATATAAATTTTACAAGCATATATTTTCAAATACATTTTCTATTCCTTTAAACTTGCTTAGTTCAGTTGAACTGAAAATCATAGGTTTTCCCTATGTTTTGTTAAGGCAGCTTACTTCTCTTTTTATATTTAAAGTCTCGGATTATATATACGCATTTACATAAGTATATTGGGCATGCCTAATGCTAAGAGTGTTTATAGTTTTCATCTCCGACTCCTAAATCATCAAGTCTCACCTTAAAACAAACGCTATAAAAATCCCAAAAGAAATTTAAATATCTAAATCGTTACAAGAAATCCACAAACTATAAAAATTTCATTTAAAACCAAAAATCTGTCAAAATGTTTATTCATAACACGAGTAATTTATAGGTTCGCAACGTAGTCAGACCCCGATTCAGTTCATATAGTATAGGATGATACTCAGCTTTAGCGATGCAGATGTTTTTTTTTTTTTTTGGTTTTTGTTTTTGGGGTTGCTATCCCGAGGTACAGACTATATATATATAAGAGGCGTTGTTGTCGTTGTACCGTGATTGAGGGGGGAAGAAATGCAAAAATAAAGGATACGCTGGCTGTTTGTATAATCAATTTGTTGGCCGTGACGTCATCATGACGAATTTACACTCTTTTGTGATTTTCACTTTTCGACGAGTTGTGTGAGTTGTCGAGTCGAGTTCCATCATCGTCAGCAGCCCAGAGAGAGAATATAGTATGTGAGTACTTCATGCTCATACCCTGTTCGAACAGAGGCCTACAACATTCAATTCGTTACGTTTGTTATACATTTTATTCCACTTTTCTCCACCTCACATCCACCTCTACTCTGTGCTGTGCTATGCGTTGAGGTAAAGTGCTTTCAGACTGCCGTCGATAGACTGTGACGCGGTGACTATGTAGGTTTTTATTTTTATTATTATTATTCTGTTTTTCTTTTTTTTTCTCTCTCTATTTTTTTATAGCGGCGGCGTAACAAAATTCTTATGAATATTAATTGGCTCTCGCTGTTTGCGTTGGCTGTCACTCAAAGTGACCGCGTTGGTAAGTGGATGCCATATACTGCTAACATATAGCTGGGGTTCCATTTCGATTTGTTACGCCTGTTTACAACTCGGACAGGTTGGAACTGGCTTAATGCTTAGATAAGCAAACCGCTCTCGACCTACTCGCATTAGGCTTTTCATTCGCTTTACCTTTTATGCCCTTAACTAATCGAATGCCATACTACTTGCAAAAGGTCTAGCCCAGGAAATTCTACTATGATTTCATTTTCCATTCTTAATTGATGATCTGATTACACTGTATTCAATATTCAATACAACAACAAAGCATAAAGAGATTCAATTCACTTTCAACTACAAGAGGCTTTACTTATTTTAAAGAATTTGTAAAAGTATTTATTCATTTAGTCAATCAACAAACATTTTCATATATAGTTTTTATATAATTCTTGAATATTCGGTTGCGATCAGTAAAAAATTGTAGAAGTTATTAAAAATATTCTTTTGTATGGGAAAGTCTTACTATAGGAGCAAGTTTCTTTGGCTGACAATCTAGTATATTCTGCACTCAATGGTATATTTTTAATCTAGTAATATATCAATATATCAAATATAGCCTTTGGTGTAGTTTAGTATTTTTGCAGTATATTTATTTGGTATATTTTTTTTAAATATATATCCTTTGGTATAGTTTAATATTTATTTGGTAAATTTTTAAAGGATAAATCTGCAGTTTTTGGCTTTTATTCAAAATGGGTAAAGGATATCTCACAGTCGAGCACACTCGAATGTAGCTCTCTTACTTGCTTAACATATAAATGCTTTCCAATTATATGTTGTTAAATGTCATAATAAATGGCTCTAATTTAACAATTTCAAACGCAATGTTTACTTTTACTTTTAGCATTCGCCTTTTTTATGCACTAATGACTTTGTTCCCGCAGCATTCATTTGAACAACTGCCCGAATGTGACTCATTCAACATCCTCCGAAGTGCAATCTCCACTAGAGTATCAATCGCCTGACAGCGGACTGAGTTTTTCTCACACTCTATTGCTGTGCACATCGCACATTATCACGAATTCATATTTCATATCAACAACACAGTGAGCTAAAAAATTTATGCGCCCACACAACAGCCAGATATGTATATTCGTGGCTTGGGGTTGAGCACGGACTGACGTCTGACTGGCTGCTGTCCAACATAATCTACATCAATGGCAAAGGCGCTGCAGATGTGGAGACGTCGACGAGATGGATAGAGATGACGATGGCGATGCTCGCTCTACTCGTCTAATGTAACGAACGCCACTGTCTAGCCAATGCCTGCAAGCTATAAAAAACAGCGAGTGAGCTATGAAATAAAAGCGCAGTTATATGATGAGATGAACTGCATGCTACTCAGTAAATTTGAAAATTATAATAAATTTGAACTTTTGAGGAAATACAAAATACCCAAATATATACAACATAAATCCTTAATTAATAATATTGAACACACACACACACCAATCAAAACTTACTTCATTGAAACAAAAATAAATCAAATATAATAAAAACTTATATTAAACATTTCTAAATTTACAAATCAATTTAAAAGAACTTATGAATTTAGAAATAATATAACTTTGATAATGTTACTTATGACATATTTTATGTTTTACGCATAATTTTTTGTCATACATTTCCTGCACTAAAAATTCGAGGGCATTTTCAGTCACAGCCGAAGGGCATATAGTATAATTATCTCGCGTTCAGCCGCCCACAACACATGAGTCGACACCTGAGTCTGCATTTAAAGCCCGAAGCCCTGTGTTGATAGAATTTCGCCCCTCTGCATGCTTCTCTTTCAATGACAGTTGCTGCGTTTTTGTTATGTTAATTGGCATTTGCATGGAGCTCAGTTCACAACTTCAGTTCTAGTTCCAGTTCCCAGCATACAGTCTCAGAGATACTACAAACCATTGTAGAGAAATACTATGACGTGTAAAAAAGTGTGGCACACACACACACACTCAATGGATAAAGAGACAGACAGACAGACAGTCAGACAGCCTTTAAAACGCTTAACCAAATACTAGTTTCACTTTTTGTTGAACCAATGCGAATGCCAAGGAAGTCTTCTCTCATCCGACCCGCTCGATTCAAGTGGAGTGCAGAATGTCGCCATTTCGTGCCGATGTGAATGTTGCGAATAGTAATGTGAATGCGATTGTGAGTGCGAGTGTGAATGTGAATGTGGAGTACTGAGAGTACAGACTGGAGGCATTTGCGAGTTGACTGTGGACCCATGGACCGTGGGCCATGTTTGTGTTGGCTGTTAAACTCAGCACTATTAAAGGCTAAGGCCGACTTTTTGTCAGCCATTATGATGTGCACCTTTTGTGCTTCCATCGTTGTTGTTGTTGCTGTTGTTGCTGTGGCAGTTTTCTAGGGAAACCCTAACACACACACACGCACACACACAGCATAGCCAGCCAGGGCGGCCCCTCGACACATTCATGAAATGTATAGCATAATAAATCTTTACACACACATACACTCGCACACACACGCTTGGCCCGTAGGACTAAGGACATATTTTTTGCTGCTGCTTCGCAGGTAGCAACGAGTTTTTGCCACCTTTGCCGCAGGATGTTGCAGGCAACGCGTAGGAGTAGAAGCAGAAGCAGTACTCGGGGCAGGGGTTGGTTCTAGTCCCAGCCAGTTCTCAGAACAACACATACAAACACACACACACACACACACACGCACAACACTCCCACATTGATAGTTTTGGCTTCCCTGCACTCGCATTTTTACGTACCATTTTACGATTTTGATTTTTATCGTCGTTTGTTTTTCTCGGTTTTATTTTTTTTTCCATTTTCGGTTACGGTTTGCCTCACTTTTTTTTTCAACTCCTCTTTCTGTTTTTGCGGTATTTGAATTATGAGACAATGCGCCTTCTGCATGGATAATCATTGGCCCTGACTACTGTGCACCGACTGCAGGAATTTCCCTTTTACTACGAGTATATTTTCCATGCGGCACGTTTGATTTGGCCAAACGTTTATCGCTGGTTTCATCTAGATAAGATTGTGTGTTCCGCAGAACGCAAGATGTGGCAAGATTCGTCCAAGAAGTTGCAACCGAATGCTGGTTGGCTTATACGTAGTAGATACAAACTGATTGCAATCCACAAAGTTTCCATTAGCCCAGGTCAGTTCACTTTCACACACACACAGTGAGTAGAGAGACCTACGACAAACTAACTGTACCACAGCTTCACTTTCCACAACAACACTTTAATGATTTCCCAAATTATATATCTTTGGAGTGGGGTGGGGGACATTGCAACAGCGCGCCGATTATCAAAGACTAACTAACTTCGACTCGTAGATAACCCAAAACTATTTATGAGCTTTAAATTTTTGTTCGACAACGGCAACATTTTCGAAATGTTTTTTTTTTTCGACAGCCAAGAAAAACCAGTTTGGCGACGATTTGTTGTCAAACTGATCCATCGATCGATGCTGCTGCTGCCTCAAGAGAAAAAAAAAGCAACTGAAATAAATAAACGCGTTGATTTTTAAGTGTTGTGCATAATTTTAAATATGTTTATTTGAAAAGCCAAGCGAATGACATTTGGTTTCTGTTTAAATTTATTCTCTGTCCGATGAGCGAGTCCAACAACAATTTGTTGACAGTCGAGTTTCTTGTTTTTTTTTTATTTTTCGTAGTTTTTTTTTGGCTTGCAAACTCTGTCAGTTCAAACGCTGGCGCTGCAAAACCGTTAACACCCATAATAAGTACCGCTATGTACCCTAATTTTTTTGAGATAGCTTCAACCGAAATGAAGCTGCGGCTGCCGCGCTTTTAAGAGCCAAACTATGCATAATCAGCCTTCCCCTCGGCCCTGCGCTTTCCCTAATACGCTCAACTCGACCTCCAGACACTGAGTATATGTTTAAGATTTTTCAGTGAAATCGGCGAGTTTCTCAATTTCCAGTTTCAGTTTCATAGATGCGCTTCGATTTGTATTTTTTTTTCGTTTTTTTTCTAGTTTATTTGTGAAACGCAATCAGCGATGCATGACGCCACCAACTTTGGCACTGGAACTTTTTAGATTCGCTCTGAATCTCTCATTGACTCCGACTCCAACTCCAACTCCAACTCCGGCTCTTGTTCTCTGGCCATGTCTCAGCCCATGGCGTTTGTTGGGTGTCTCTGTCTGTGAGAGCGGAAATTATTTAATGGCGCGTACATGTTGAACATTGGCTTGCGGAAATCACGCACTGAATTTCGCCTGCTGCTGTTGCGTCTGCCTGGGGAAGCTGCGTGAAATTTTTATTATTTAATTTAATACGTTTTTCGAAATTTTATTGGCAGTATTGCGAGGGCGGTGCTAAAATAAAATATGTTTTTTTTGTCAATAATATATTTAAGTGAAGGGCGGGAATGGCAAGAATTTATGGGAATCATTTTATAATGTGTTATTTGATTAGATTTTTAATATTATTAAACATATCCATGCCAATAATTTAATATTGCTTCAATATATTCTTTGTTGGAAATGAAGGGTTTTGTATATTAATTACAACAAATACTATGATAATTTTAAAATATTTGGTATCAACTGTACTTCATTAAAACATTGCTAGCAGATAACTTTTGTTTTTAAACAATTTTACTCCTTACCCTTAAGTATACATATTACAATAAAGCTCTATAAATGTTGAAGCTTCTTTTGAAACTGTACCTAATTTGTTTAGTAAATAATTTGCAAATAAATTCAAAGTCGTTATTTCAGTAATATAAGGATATATTTGTCTTTTTGCAGCAATATATGATTTTTATTGTACGTTAATCTTATGTATTTACCTTATTGAATGTCTCCTCATAAATATTGCCTTTATTTATTTACTTATAATTAAGCTTATAATACCTCCTAACAAAATTAAAATAGAATACAACATAAACATAACAAGTAAGAAAGTTACAATCGAGTGTAATAGACTGTGAAATACTCGTTAAACATTGTGAATAAAAGAAAATAGTATAAAGTGAGGTATTAATTTCAAAATATACCAAATGAATATATCGCGCAGAATACTATAAATATACCAAAAACTATATTTGGTATATTAATATAGTGCTACATTCCAAATATAGGACATGAGCTTAACCTATTAGATAAGCTATCAACTATACTTTTTTGCAGTCCAAGCTGTTTATTCAAAGTAATAAATAACTCTTAATTAAGAGATCTATTTTCAGACATTTGCAAGCAACAAAGCATTATTTACTTAGCAAATGAATCTCAACCTTAAATTTAATTGAAATGCAGTGACTTTATCAATGCTGCCAATGTCTCACTCAGCACGAAAACAGTTGGAATGCCTCTCTAATTACAATGCGACACCTGACAGACATAACGCGACCGGCAATAGCAGAACGTACTCGTAAAATGTGCAATGTACTACGCTGCGTATGAGCAATGCGCAATGGCTGTCAACACAAACTCACAATGTGGCCGACGCGTTCAACTTGAATTGCCCACTTGAAAATTAGTTGCAAATTACCTACTTAAGTTTGTTTGCCCTGACAGTAGCAGTGGCATTTGTTATGGCTCTTGTTGCAGTTGCAATTGCAATTGCAGTTGCAGTGGCAACAGGCACAAGGCAACAACTTGGCAGAATTGTCGTGCAAAGACGAAACTTGGTAGTCAAAGTCGAACATGTGCGCCATTGTTGTTGGCAGTTGCAGTTTGGGGCGATTGTACGCCCAGTTAGTTGCGTGGCTGCCACGCCCACTACAGCCATTGAGTGTTTTGGACAAAAGTTTGTCTTATGCATTGGCACTTATGCAAGGTTGGACTGACAAACAGAACGACAGACAGACCGACAGACAGACGGACGGATGGCAACCTGTTATCAGGCAATCAACAAGTGCAATTAGCAGCTCTCTGGGCTAGCACAATGTGCGTGTGACAGAGCAAACAAATTGTTTAACAAAACGAACAAACAAACCCACAATTCTATATGTAACTTGGCCACTCTATATCTGTGCGTGTATTTGTGTGTGTGTGTGTTCAAGTCAACACTGAACTCAACGATGCATTGCAATTGCTGCAGTTGCAACGTCTTGAATAGTTGCCACAAATTCTAGGGAGCGCTCCTTTTGTCCAGCTCAAGACCCGTTTAAAGCTGTGACCACTGCAGGTGACACCTTCCCTTTCTCTCTCTTTCTCGCACACACTCTCTCTTTCTATCTCTCTCTCTCTCTGTCTCTGTTTCTGTCTCCATGCAGATCGGCGCCACATTCAATTGTCAATTTGCCCAGCCAACTGAGGCGGCAACTGATTGTGGCAACAACTGTTTTCTTTGCCACATTGACAACAATTTGTTGCGCAAACTCAGCCAGTTGTCTCAGCTCTCAGCTCTCACTCTCTCTCTCACTCACTGAATGAAGGTTGTCTGCCCCAGACAGCTCAGATATAATGCAATTATTGGCCTATTAGCCGCCTCTCTGCCATTTGCCATTTACCATTCAGCATTCAGTTCTCTGTTCTCGGTATTCAGCATATGGCAGACGGTCAATAAACGTGACTCGATTCGTGTTTACACTCCACAATAAGTGTTTGATTGTTTAGCAAGGCTATTAAAGCCAAAAATATAATTCTAAAACACTTGAAGTAAGCAATTTTAAATTGATTACAAATATAAATACAAAATAAAAGTCATATTACAATGAGTAATTAATCTTATTGCAAATAAAAGCATTAATTATGAGTAAAGTTTTAAAACTTTTAACGGCTGCTTAATTGGATACAAATAAAATAAAAATAACGAATTTATCGAAAATTTCAATAAATGACAAGCAAATTAAAATGTAATGTAGTTTCTTAACTGATTATAAAGCTATAAAAATGACTTATTATAAAACAATATGAAAGGAAAAAGTGCAAAGATGCACTAAAATTAAGTATCATAATATACTTAAATATTTGAAAAATAAAATAAAAATAATGAATTTATCGAAAATTTCAATAAATGACAAGCAAATTAAAATGCAATGTAGTTTCTTAACTGATAATAAAGCTACAAAAATGACTTATTATAAAACAATATAAAAGTAAAAAAGTGCAAGGATGCACTAAAATTAAATAGTATACTAAAATATAATAAATATTAAAAGTTCCAATATGATAATTTAATTCAGACATGGGTATATAAAAAGAAGTGGTCACATTTTAGTATTTTTATACCCGCTACCCATGAGGTTTGTTAGAAGAGCGCCTTCGGTTATTTTAGAATTTTTACGGTATATATTTTATACATTTTATGAATAATAACGCAATGTTTTGCATTTATTCAAAATGACTAGCGGGTGTCTTACAGTCGAGCACACTATACTGTAGCTTTCTTTACCTTATGATATACTTAGAATGTAATAATATAATAATAATAATAATAATAATAATATTTAAATACCATATTATCTTTTTTTAATTTGTTTTCAGTATATTTATTTGATTTGTTTTAAGAATAATTCTGCAGTCTTCTGCATTTATTCAAAATGGGGTCGAAATAACCAAACTAATACCATCTCATCGTATTCTTATCTTAAGGACAAATCGTCCTTAAAAAAATAAAAAAAAATGGGAAAAAATTTCTTAATCAATAATAATAATTTTGATCAAAATAAGTAGAATTGGTTTTTAGATTAACTTTAGTTGTATCAAATGTCACAATCAGAAGTGTAAATTCGGTAAAATTGATAAGCATTTTGTGTTTCTGTGTAGGTGAAGCTGTTGCTTTCTGATGTAGATTATCTCCAAATTATAACATCAAATAGTATCGAGAAATACTTAAGTAGCTTCTCTTAAGCAAAACTAGCTCATTTGTCAGATTGGCTATAGAGCCAATTGAAGCAATTAATAGACCAACAGCTTAATGAAAGCGAGCACTTAAAAAACAGCCAAATAAATGCGCATGAGGCGCAGCTGTTGAGCCGTCTGATGTCTGTGTCAACAAACCGCAGCACCAGAGAACGACATAATGAGGTGTAGAACAGGGAAAAACGAGGAGGGGCGACTATAGACTATCGACTATGGGCAATGAGGCGACGGCGGGGGGTGGGTGTGAGGACAGGACAGGACTCGGCTGCCTGCACTTTTGATTGACATGTCGCCGTCGGCTGGACGTTGACTTGCATGTCAATTAAAACTAACGACGGCGAGTGACAGTTTGAGGATGACTAGGAGGAGAGCTGGCTGTGCAACTGGCACACTTTAATAGGCTCAAAGTGGATTTTAATTTTATTTGTTTTCATTTGATTTGATTGCACAGCCCAAGCACACGCTCAGCATGTGACGCAGAGGGTGGTTTTTGGGTTCTGAGTTCTTAGTTCTGGGTTCTGGGTTCTGGGCTTTGCCTGTGGCTTTCGCACCCGGAACACGACCCCTTTTCCGGCATCTGGTCGTCGCGACTTGAGCTCAAGTTACGCCGCAGGATTACAGCGTGTTCTGTGGTGACAGCAGCTGCTGCTCCTGCAATGGACAGACTGGGACTGAAAGTGGAACAGGGTAATACGAATTAGTATCGCTAGATTGCCGCTTCAGCTTTCTTTCACCTACACTACAGCCACAACTGACTGGATTCCCACGCCTGTTGCTCGCCAGGATTTGCCGCATGGCTTGAGCATGGGAACGGAATGGAACGGAGCACAAGTGAAGTGCAAGACCCGCGGGGTCGTCGGAATTTGATAAATTGGGTGCCAAATTTGCCGCTTCTGCATGCTTGTGAAAAGTTAAACGCTCTGCTTATGGATGCCCAGCAGACACGCAAAGATTTCAGCCAGATTCAAGTAGCTGGTCCATTATTTTATGAGCCAATTAATGAGATGCCGTGGGAGTGCCTTATATAGTATACTATATATGTTACATGCTGTAAACGTAAGCACTCAACTTGGACAGTTTACAGGCAACTTCTACTTTATTTTCGCCTTTTTTTTTTATCAACTGGACAGTTCGTGACTTGGCGCTATGTGAGTTATGGGGCCGTCGTCTGCACGCCAACAACGAAATTATATTTAAAAACACATAACTCAAGAGATTATCATTAAAAACTGTGGGCGCTCCATCCAGTCTGAGGCCCTGCCTCAAGTCCAGTTCCAAAAAAAAAAAAAAAAAAACACATCGAAGCGATCTGCGCGTGCGCAAAGCTCGAACGGAAGTCGTTAGGCAAAGCGATGCGATACGATGCGATGCGATGTATTAAGGAACCGCCTTGAGGGCACGTAGCCCATTCAAGGATTATGCGATGCGACACCCAGGACAATGAATGAAATGTGCTCGTTGACAATAAATTGGTGTAGCATTTAAATAAGCAGCCTCACCTCGACACCTTCAGCACCTTCGGCACCTTAGGGTTACAGAATATCCAACTCGTATTAGCTGCACGCGCATCGAGTTTGGGTTTCTGAGTTTGCGGCCAGCAAATGTGTCTGGCTTTGCCTCTGGCCATCGTCAAATGGGTGTGAAGTTGCTAATGCGTTTTTCGAAAAGAATTACGAGCCTGGATGGTCGAGAGGGGAAATGGCATCATTTGGCCAATATAAGTTTGCGCCTTAACTTGAATATATTTCTAAAATGAAGTGAAAAGTAAGTTTTTCTTAATGATAAATAAGAAGAATTTAATTTCAAAACTTTTCGTTTATATTGTGTTCAGTTGTAAGCGTGTTTCGATTATAAAAATATTAAATTGAGATCATAAACAGTTATTCTAAAAAATGACTTCTATGAAGTCATATTCAAGTTGCGCCATTTCTCCGATGAATATTTATTAAACTTTTTTGTAGTCTCGGATATTTTGATACTTAATTGCTGTGCATATTTTATGCTAAAAAGTGAACACTTAATGCTAAAACATATAATTATTGCGATAACCACTTTCTGGACTAAAAATAAAGAACCGGAATGCAGTTCAAATGAAATCTCTACGAAATTATACGAGTTAACGTTGCTACTGCCAAAGAGCAAAAAAAAGGAAAAAAAAAAAAGAAAACAAATTAACCAATTGTCTATAAATATCCATGAGTTAAGAGAAATGAAGCTCGATGGACAATATGTCAGTCAGCAGTCGGTTGACAGCGAGTCGAGACTGCGTCATTGGCTTCTTCAGAAGTCTAATGGGCAAGGTCAAATAGTAGCATTTAGATTGAGGAGATATAAATCGAAAAACAGTTGCAACTGTCGGTAATCAGTTGATTAGATATCATTCTTATTGTCAGACTTAATCGGCAATTTAATTAATGGCAATCGAGGGTATCTGCAACTATTAATCTAAGATTATTTCGGTAAATGCGTTGCAGCTTTTTCTTTTTTGGGTCCGTTTCGGTGAAATTCTGGCAAAGAAAGTTTTTATTTTTTGTAAATATAAAAATAGATCAATTATAAATTCAACAATTAATATGTCATCAAATCTCAACTAATAGCTGGGTAAAGAAACGGTAAAAACCTAATCGGGTATTGTCAATAAACAAATCTGGACCCATTGTTATAGATAGCATCCGAATATAAAATATTCAACTCAACGGTATTTTGGCGCACGCTAAATTATTACACATAATTTGTTATATTTTTGTGTCGCGTCTATTTCGGGGAATTATGTTGTATTTTTGTTTTTTATTTTTTGGTTTTTACAAGGGAACTGTTGTGGGAACATCATAGGCTCAAGAGTGTGAAAACAGTTATTGTTATTTGAGACGGTTCATAATTCTTACAAATGATCTCTGTTTTATTTTAGACACCCAATCCCAATTAATTTATTGTCAAGGCATTTGTTGTTTTGTCTTCGTGTCCGAGCATTGAATTTATGTGTTGTGCTCAGTAAAGTTTAGTCAAAATATTAAATGATATTGAAAGGGTCTGATTGAGTTGCCTTCTGACTCTTTGTGGCTTCCATTGTCAATGACCTTCTTATTCATTTGGAAAGCTTTAGCAAAGTTCAAGAATAAATTGTTACCTTTTTATGGTTAACAGGGTTAACTTATTCATTAAAATATATAGAAAAAGTAGTTACAATTCAATACCAAATAAAATATGCCATTTAAAAAAGTATTTAGTTATTTTCAATTCACAAATGTTTTTTACCAAATTGAATTAAATATACATAAATTATAAAAATTACTAAATTTCCAAAATAATTTTTCTTGTTCGAATAAATTGATTTTAAATTGAAGATTATATTTTATTTTAAGCCAAAAGTAATAACTTTAATGCACGTTTCGCTTTATTTGGTAAAATGGGTCAAGCTCTGTTTTCTGCTACTCATTCCAACAATATGTACTATGTATACTCGATCTGAATTAATTTGAATAATGCTCTCACTATACGAGACGATAATTAAACTTGGCTCAACCCAAATGATGGCCAGACACATTCTGGCCTCACCTAACGGCCATCCGCCATTCGCCTGGCTGTATGTACGTTAAACCAATTAATTTGCAAGTATATATATTAAACTTTTGTGCTCTGATTATATACTGTGCATGCCCGTAAATATAGTATATATATGGAGCTTATGTGGAGACTCGCATGTTGTGCAAACCATATGAACAACGTCAACTTGGCGGCACCGACAACAACAACAACAACAACAACAAAAACAACAGCTTTGCCTCGTTCTCGTATATAAGCAAATTAATTAAAGTTGCCACTTCAGTTGAATTTTCCAGGTGAGTGATGCGGAACAAATAATCAATCAATCAGCTCAGATACACACTTTCACACACACTCACATAGACTACCACACACACTCACACACATACATGCATGCATGCAAAAAAGACAAAAAAAAAAGCTGCAGGGCACAACACTATCTAGGCAGCACAGGCGGCGACTTTCATGGCATTGGTCAGTCAGCCAGCCAGTCAGTTAGTCATTTAGTCAGTCGGCAAGTCAGGCGTCAGTTCATCTGTCCATCTGTCCGTCCGTCTGTCCCATTGTCCAGACAGTCACTCAGCCAGCCGGGGCTTGTCATTGACGTCGCTTTTGCCGGACATGGCGAAATGTTCAAAATAAGTATGTGAATGCCAGTATGAGTGTTGCTGTTGTTGTTGTTGCTGTGTGCGGAATGCGTATATGTAAATGTGCTCTACAATAACAACAATTTGACAAATGCACTGTGGTTGTAAATAATTCGTATTTGGTAAAAAATTAATACATACAAATAAAAAAATTAAATAATGCTCAATTTTGCAAAAACAAAGAAAAATCGACAGATTCTATTCGGAATAACACTTTTTCCTAATACCATATTTTAGAATATACAAAATTTAAATACTGCAAAATACCAAAATATACCAAAACCTATATTTGGTACATCGATATAACATTACTTTCATAGACCATAGAGCACAAAATATACCAGACTATTAACCAAAGCAACATTTTCAATTTAACTATATTCTAAAAACATACTTAATTAGTATACTGAAAAAAATACTGAAATATCTCAAAGGATATATTTGGTATATCGATATAGTATTGCATGTAAAATATATAGAGTACAAAATATACCGTTCTATCAGCCAACCGATTACAGTAGCCATTTTTTGTCAGACAAAATTATTTCTTAAATTAAAATGTAGTTTGACTAATTATCTACATTTTCATATATGATAATATATAATATAATAAGACAAATGTTACAAATTAAAGTCAAAATATACTATACACATAAAAAATAATAATAAATAATAAAGCTAAAATTTACCAAAATAGTACATATTAAATGAAGGACTTTCTTCAGACTTTTTTTTTCGTAATAACGCAAAAATCGCAATTAAGTAGATTGCCCCACTGTGCATTGGTCAGTTTCAGTTTGAGTTTTGGTGCAGTTGTTGTTGCATTTATCTGTAGCTTTTGAGCTCATGCATATGTCTGGCCTGTTCCTGTCTGGGTCTCGGCTGGCAACTCGGGATTGGAATGGAATGAATTTTGTGCTGAGACTGGAGCGAGTGAGCAGAGATATTCATGTGGTTGAGTTTTGGATACCATTTCGATGCTGCTTTTGGCTCTCTGTTCTGTTCTGTTCTGTGCGTTTGAACTTTTCCAATTTGTAAGCGAAAAATTGAAAATGCGATGATTGCGATGGCGAATGCGTCTACTAGATGAGGGCAGAGCATCAATGTGAAGTAAATAAATAAATGCGAGCACAGGTACGAGGTAAAATATCGAGTATCGGGTGTAAAAAACAATCTGTCGTTGTCGATACAAAACCAGCGCAAACTTGGTAGTATGTGTGCGTGTGTGTGTGTGTGTGTGTGTGTCTGGAAGCGGTTGATTAAAATATACACATACATAACATATTGCAGCACATAAGCGTATATGTACATATATACATGCCATCACATAAACAAATTGTGTATAAAAAAATTGTTTAACAAAATCGATTTTGGGAAAAGTCAGCGCAAAAAACAGCAGCAAAAATTGTAATTAAAATTGAATTTCGCCCTGGGTGTGGTCTGGAATGTGGCCCCCCATTGGGTGGGGCCATGGTTTTGGCAATGGACTGCAAAGTGCACTACACTTGCTACTTGCTGCCCCTCAGCTCTCCAAATTTGATAGCGAGCGAGCGAGATCTACTATTTTTGTGTGTACCTGAGTTGCGGCTCAGTTGTCATAGCGCCTGAATGACGACTTACAGACTTACCGACTGACGACTGACGACGATGACGAGAGGTGCAATTTATTTAATTAGATGCATAAAACTCATTAAGATAAGAGCTGCGCCTGCCAGTGTCGACTTTGGTTTGCGCTGCCATCTTGTTCAAGTGCGCGAATCAACAAATGCGCCCAAGTGCTTCTCTCCTCCTCCCTTGAGTTGCCAATTCTCTGGGAGAGAAGAGGAAAGAAGTTGCTGCCGAGTCGGAGGAATTGTTATGCTCACTTGGCAGCCTCCCAGCTGAAAGTAGTGCCAACAGTTGTAAAGTGGGAGGTGCCGAGGAGCGTTGGTCGCCTGCTCACCTGCCAGCCAGAGTTGCCAGGTGTGAGCACAGAGGTCGTTGATGCAGCTCTGCTGGGTTATAAAGCTGCCTGCGTTGAGTAATTAACTTAAGAGACGATGCTGCTGCTGTTGCTGTTGATGCTGTTGCTGATGGTGGCGATGACGACGACAATAAAATGCCGACTTAATTAAGTGACACAAGTGCTGTGCCATGTTGTTGGACGTGTCTGCAAGTGGGCGTGCCAGTGGGCATAGTGGGAGAGTGAGACTAAGGCTAACTTTCAGCTTAGCACAATTCATGCATTTACAAATTGCCTTAAATAAATTTAAACTTATTTTTAAATGGCTTACAAAATCCTAATTAATAACAGAATTATAGATATTTATGACAAAAAAAAAATACAAAAAATGTTTCTTCATCAAGACATTTCTTTCTTGAAAAAAATAATTCAACTTGAGTTTCGCAATCTGTATTATTAAATTTATATTCACTCAGAAATTTTATTCGTCGTTCAAAATAGTTCTAGTTGAATACAATTATTATTATTTATATGAAATTCATATTTGTTGTACAGGTTTATTACTCGCAGCTTATGTTATTACAACAACTTTTGTATTTCTTATCTATTTCTTTTCATTTAAAATATGTTGTTTTATCAGTGATATAAACAATTCCCAACCGAATACTTCAAACTGCTTATTTGAAGATGCTGTAACTTAAGCTGAAAATATATTTTTGGGCAAAATGTTATTCACATAATTTAAAAATAGTTGTACATTAGTTAATTTAAGATCCTTTCTAAGCTGCCAAATAATGTTGGACAAAGTGCTCGAAACACAAATCAATATTTATAGTTTTACCACTTCAGTCAACTTTAAAACAAATAGTTTTGTCTTAGTTGTAAGTGTTTAGTAGATTTTAACAATCTTTTCAGATTGTTGGCAGCATTCTTTGGCAGCTTATCAACAGTTTTCTCCTTGAAACTAACGCTGTTGCTATCTCAAGCACCCGCATTACATTGAATAGTTGCATTTTGGGTATCAATGACAAATCAGGGCGTGACTAATCGCCTAATTGCATGCAGAAACATTGCGACAAAAAAAAAGGAGCAAAAAAAAAGAAGTAGATATATAATTTGAGAGTGATTAGCATGGCAGGAAAATGTTAATGCACCCGAGAGAGTATCTTACAGATGCAGATTGCGCATTTTATGCTGGCTCCGATTCCCGATTGAATTACACACATATGCAATATGCGGGTGCGGGTGTGAGTATGAGTATGAGTGTGAGAGTGAGTACAGAATGTAGAGTGTGAGTGCTGCTCGATTGTAATACCAAGAAGATGCGTTTAAGCAGAGCTTCTTCTCTTGGAAACATTGACACAACCTGTTGAGTTGGGCTAAGCCTCGGCTAAATTTTATTGGTGATTATGATAATATGCGTTCTTTGCTTAGCCATTTATTGTTTTTGCATTACACGCTCAGTGTTATTCTAGCCCTTTATCCAGTCGCATTCCCTTTTGCATTTGCTATGCTGCAGATGCATTGAGGGATTTGCAACGAGGCGTGGATTTTAGAGGTTCATTACCATCCAGTCTCTACCTGTCTGCTATTCTCTTCTTTTTTTGGGTTTTCCCAGTCGATGCTTTGGCAGGTGCGCAGTTTGTCGGCTTAGTCGCCGAGGATTTCTGCTGTCAGCAGCTCGCAGCATGTTTCTCATTCTCGTTCTCGTTCCTAGGGTCGCCAGGCTGTCTGACAATTTGCATGTGTAGTTTCTAGGGCCCAATATTCCCGTAAATCAATGTGCGGTCCATCGATCAAGCGACCTATAAATTCTTACGCATGCCACACATCCATCAAAATGCTGGGCACACACAACACCAAACCAAAAAAAAAAAAAAAAGATACAGATATTTATGTATCTTTGAGCTGACAACAGTTTAAAAGTGTTGCCCATTGCACGACGGTGCACAACTAATTGGATTTTTCATTTTTTTATATACGTACATACATGTATTTTTGTCAACTAATCCGATTTGTTTATGTACGTTTCAGTTTCAGTGACACTCGCAATCGGAGCACAGCCCTAGAGCATTGGCCACAGTTTTAGGCTTACGAATCAAGTTGAGTATTTTGTATTTCGCAGCATTTGCTTTCAGTTAACCTAGTTTTGAAATGTGTCAGCCAACTTAAAGGGCGCCATCTTTTTGGTCATTGACAGTGGACCCCCGAATCGGAATCGGAATCTGAATCTCAAATCTGAATCCACAAAAAAAAAAAAAACTAAAATTTAGCCCCAGACAGTTCCAACTTTGTGCATAATGACATTTGTTTGCTAACTTTTCTATTGTTAAAGTTTAATTAGTTGTTCAGCTCACTCGCTGAATAAATGCACCCCACTCTCTCTCTCTCTCTCTCTCTCTCTCTCTCTCTCTCTCTTTCTCTATCTCTTTTGCTCACTCTCTCTCTCTCTCTCTCTTTCTATATATATCTGGCAACTGTGCGCCGCTTTTAGAGTTGTTCTTGTGCTTTGAAGGCGCCGCTGGGCTTTTGTTTAGATAATTGAAGGGTGCACTCAGAATTACACGAATTCTACCGAATCACATAAACATAAACATACACGAATTAGACGCAGATAAAGCCAGCAGATAAGAGGGAAGGATATAGAGAGGGAGGGAAATTTGTCAATAGCTTTTATTAAAGAATCCGATTTAACTCAGACATTGAGTTGACCAATTAAAAAATTCGAAATTAATAAAATCACCAAAAAAAAAGACTAGTATATTTTATATCGAATATATCATATTCGTAATATTTGGTATAAAAATATACTAGCTAGCTAAAAATATACCACAGAATACAATAGACAACACACAGAATACTAGAACCGATATCACCAGCCTTTTTTGCAATCTAAAATTATTTCTTAAATAACGTTGGATAATTTATATCAGACCGCAGTATTATTTTTAGATCATAAATCATCATAAGACCGCTTTTAAGATGGATTCATATGTCTCCATCTCTTATAATTACAGACAGGTCGACAGACAGTCAGACAGACGGACGTTGATCAAGAATATATATTCTTTTTGGGGTCGAAGATTACTCGTTCTACCTGTTACATATATTTTCTCTCTCTTCTTTTTTTCCCAAATCACGCGAATAGTGTTTATCAGATTAAAAAGAAGCATATAGAAAAAAGGGCAATAGCATGTATAGTTAATATCTGTTGAAATTCAAAAATTTTAGAATTACCTCAGATATTTCATTGACCAAAAATTTAATTGAAAAGAATATTTACTCAAATGTTCGTGATTAATAATTTGTGTGATAATTTCATTATCAATAATAATCTGATTATATCAAAATTATAGATTAACATTCAAATCAATGTAGCTAAATAAAAGAGCCTTTATTCCACAAGCTATACTCGATCAATTATCTTTTATCATATTATGAAGAACAGTAATGTGAGCTGATCAGCAATTAGTATTGTTAATGAAATGAATTTGTGTGGCAAAATATGCAAACTGATGTGCAAATGCATATATCAAAATTATATAATAGTAATCGAAACAAGTCCAGATTAAATATTATAGTAGTAAAAAAAAGACTGAATTCTTTAATATATTCCCGAGAAAAAGAATTTCAATTTTATTGATATTTTTTATCAATAAATGATGGCATAATTATATGTGATAAAATATGAAAACTAATATGCAAGTTTATCTTAATTACATAATAGCAGACAAAACAAGTTTAGATAAACAACTAAAAAAAAGAATTACTTCCATAATCTATTCGTCATTAATTAAAATACGAATTTTGTGTTTTTTTTTATGAATTGAGAATAAATTTAAAGAATATACGTACATAAATTAACGCATACGAATTGGCAAAACTCTCACGATCATCGGCTGTCATTGATGCGATTTCTAATTGCGATGATGACTCAGCTGCATCAAGAGCTTTTATTTGTTGTTGGTCGGAGTGAAGCAGCTGTCTAAATAGCCAGGCTAAAAGTGTTGTTGCTGTTGTTGTTTAATGGGCAGAGATTGGCATTAGATCTTAATTTAATTTAATGGCTAATCACATGGCAAAAGTGATGCTTAATTTTCTCACTGATTGCAACAAATGACACCGCCACAAATGGCACGCAAATAAACTCGAGAAGCAGCACAAAAATTTAAGCTAATTAGAAAAAAAACCCCAACAACAAAAACAAAAAACAGAAAATAAAAAATAATAAATCTAAATCAAACATTGCTCCAACTGGCTGACGAGAAAATAAACAAAACGCTGCGACAAGCGATTTGCATGTCAAACAAACTCGAACTGAAGCTCCAGATACGTATCTGTAGCGAACGTATCTGTATCTGCTGTGCATTGCAGCGTATCCAAGCGACACCCATAAAAAATTAATAAATTTTGTTTTCGAAAAATTATGCATTTGTATCTCAAGCAATCTGATTTCAACATTCAACTCAACAAAACACAACACAGATTGCGAAAAATGTTAATTCAGTTTAGTTTTTAATGACAAATTTTTTCAAACTATTAAACAGCGAAACAAAATACGAAAAAATTGGAATTCGAAACAACAACGAAGTGATTTTCAATCAACTTGAAAATAGGTCTAAAAAAATACAACACGAGTGTACAAAATTTTGTAATTAAAAGCTGCACGTTAATTGATTGTAAAAAGAGAGACAGAAAATTAAAAGTATTTTAATTGAAATTCCGTAAAGCTTTTATTTTAATTTAACACCCTCTCTCTCTATCAGCCACAGTCTGAAATGGCATTTATGAAAATTATAATAATCAGCAATAGCGACAAAATGGTGAGCTCCAATGGTGAAAAAAATAAATAAACTACAGTAGGCTCTGTATAATATTTGCGCAATTTAAATAAATTGTTTTGTTATTAAATATGTTCATATATTTCTCTTCTTTTTTTTGCGACAACGCTCAGTCATTGTATTATTTATCAATCGTTTTTTTATGTGTTTTCTGGTTGCCGAGGTGAGTTGAATTTGCAATTTTCATTAACGTGGCGTTAACATAATTTTTATGAGTTTTTTATGATGCAAAGTTGATTTGCTTGATACCAATGATGTGTTTTAGTTGTGTAGAGTATTCTGTAGTCGTTCATAAGAAATGGCAGCGTGTATCGCTTTTTTTGTGAGGTGTTTCCCTGATGCCAGCATAAATTAGCAATATCGAATCGATGTTATGGTTTGTTAATAAGCCTAAGGTCGTTTTTAGCAGCCAAAGAAAAAAGTGACTGTCAACTGGATGCTTTGATTAGTTCAGAAATTATAATGTATTTGGAAAGGTATATGACTGGTAGGCGATAAACTCAAATTTGAAAGTCCAATGATGCGTCTTTCGACTTGTGAACATCATAGATTGATGTGGTTTAGAAGTCTGTTTAAATTACTTTCAATGTAGTGATCTAATTTAGCAACTTCATTTACTATTATTAGTATTAAATCAACGGCGACTGCTACAAAACTCTCACTTCCCGTCACGAAAATTGGCTTTATTCATGACAATAAATATAGAATATACGACCAAAAAAAAAAAACAATGTAAATAATTACTTAAGTGTCACAGATAAGGTTTAAAAATAGGAATCAGCTGGCTCTGACTCTGTAGTTAAGCTGTGGAATTTTTAAAATTAAACAAGTATCTTAGCTTTATTGTGTATGTTTATTGAAATATGATTTAAGTTAGTTTAACCTCTTTTTACTGAAATAAATTCTCTATGACGTCAAAGTGAATTCTAAAATTTGTTCAATAAACAAATCCTCAATTAATCCAAATTATTTTTTTAATTCCAAAAATAAGACTGTTGAACCCTTAAATGTCTTTCCAAGTCTATACTAAATTGAGTTTTATGCCAAGATACTTATTTCCATCAGTCCGTCAGTTAATGTGGTTGACTTTTTATAGCCATTCCTAGTTTTGTCAAATCATTCAATTTGTTAATGATCTTAAATGTTTATTTAAATACCGAATCCCAGAAAACATGTCGCAGAGTTTATGGCTCTGCGCAATGCTATCCGTAAGATACAAAAATATCTCAACAAGTATCAACAAGTTTCGTTGCGTTTCGCTCCAGAAATAATGTATTGAATTCTAGGTGGGTTTTAGACGGAACTAAGTGAGAGAGATACATAAAACAGCGTCGTTAATCTCAAATATCAAACAGCATTTGAGCATTTCATTTTTAATGTGTGCAAATTTTATTAGATGTTTCCAAAAACCTTGCTTCAACATCGTAAAAAGAAATAATAAAAAAAATAAATATGTCATGCCAGGAAATAATCAACGAGAATTTTGTTAGAATATTTCATGTGAGAATTTGCCGACGGCTAAATAAAAGGAGATGAAAATATTACCGAAATATACGGAAAATAAAAATACAATTCATTTAATATTTTTTGTAAAGATTTTTCTTTTATTTGTGTGTTTTTTTGTGGATTTTCATTTTGTTTTTTTTTTTTATTGTTTTTGCAGGCGAATTTGGCTCTCTTTCTAACGCCTTGCTTCACTTTTTCATTTTCACATTTTGTTTTTTTTTTTTTTACTAAATTTTGTTTAGGTTTACTAACATTTTGTTTGTTGTCCTTTTGTTTGTATTATGTGGTAGATGCTTGTCTCTTCATAATTATAATAATAATAATAATAATAATTGTTGTTTTGTTTGTTTTTTATTACAATTTATGCTTCGATTTTTCTTTGCGTTTCATTTGTGTTTTTTGTTTTCTTTTTGCAGTATTCATAAGGATAATTAATAATTAAATTGTTTATATAATAGATAATAATTAGAATTACTTAATGCATAAGAGAATCTATAAAATAGAATGTGTTTTTTTCTTCTTTTTTTTTGTTACATTTTGTTTACTTATATGTGGCTGAATGTGTGGAATGCATTTGGAAATTTAAATTTTGTACATGGAAAGTAAATTCGAAAAGAATATGAAAGAATTTAGTTTTCAAGTTTTGCTTGCAACAATTTATTTGTATCACACAATTGTCGTTTAGGTTTTGTTTTTGTTGTTGTTGGGAGAAAGCAAAAGAAATGTGTGGAATGTATGAAGTAGGGAGAGAGAGAGAGAGAGAGATAGATGTTTTGTATTGTATTGTACAACAGTGCGTATGCTTAATTTGTAAATGCCATGTTTTTTGTTTGTAATTAAATTATTGGAATTATTTTTTGTATTTTATTCGTTTTGTTATAATTACAAGTGCTAAAAATTAATGCATTTTCGTTTACGTTTTAAAACTAAAGCTAAAATTGTTTATCCATATACTTTAGTTTGCAAATATCAGCTAAGTCTGTGAAGGTGTGTGTGTTGGTGTGTGTGTGTGTATTTTCAATAATTTACAATGTGGATATATCCAACAAACCAGCGCTGGCCTCGTGTGCATGCAACTGCTGCGAATAATGATACAACTGATGATGTTGCTGCTGCTGCTGCTGTTGATGTTGCTGGTGTTGCAAATGCTGCTGCTGCTGCTGCTGTAGGTGATGATGTTGCTGCTGTTGCAGATAGTGCTGCTGCTGCTGGTGATGCTGTTGCTGCTGCTGGTGATGATGATGCTGCTGCTGCTGTTGCTGTTGCTCCTCCAGTTGTTGCATGTCCAGCATGCTGGCTGAGGCCACAAACGAGGCAGAGGCGGATGCTGAGGCGGAGGCGGGGACTGAGGAGGATGCGGTTGCGGCTGCTGTGGCCTGTGCTGCTGTGCTGGACAGCTGGTAGGCGGCAGCGGCAACAGCAGCCGCCGCCAAGGCGGGTGAATGCGCTGTGGTCGTGTGACCGCTGGAATGCGCCGAGGAGCGACCGCCCGACGAACCCGATCCCGATGCCGTCGGACTTGGCCTGCCGTTCAGCAACTGTTGCTGCTGTGTGGCTGATGCCGCTGCTGCTGCTGCTGCCGCTGCCGCTATGGCTGCTGTTGGCATATATCCAACGGGCGCCGGCGGCGGCGGCGACACATTCACGGACACGGCGGCGGCGGCTCCATAGGCGCTGGCCATTTCTCACATGTGTGCTAGGGGCGCCATTGCTCGCAGCGATTGCTGATGCAGCTGATGTTGCTGCTGCTGCTGTTGCTGCTGTTGATGCTGCTGGTGCTGTTGGTGCTGCTGCTGTTGCTGCTGATGTTGCTGGTGCATGACGTGCTGCAGCGGCTGCTGTTGCTGCTGCTGCTGCTGCTGCAACTCGGGCGATGCCGTTTGATAGTGCATCAGATGTCGCTGCTGCTCTGGCGCTGCGCCGGCGTCGTGCAGATGATACATGTTCATCAGATGATTGAGGTCGCTGCCCGCTGCCGCCGCTGTCGCCGCTGCCGTCGCCGAGATGTATTCCCGCTTCATGATGTGATTGTTGTTGTGCACATTGTTGTTGTTGTTCAACGCTATCGCACTCGGACTGGGCGACACCGGCTCCGACTTGATGCTCGAATCGCTGGGACTGTGACTCTGGCAGGAGACTTGTGCGCCATACGGCGCCGGCGACCCATTGCCCGTCAATCCTCCGCCCGGCTGCTGTTGCTGCACGTACGGCGACGGCGAGCCCGGCTGTTGCAGGCTGCTGCCGTACGGCGACGTCTGTCCCCCGGCAACAGTGTCGTACATGCCGTAACCATTGTACATGTGTCCCATCTCGCCGTAGCGGGGAGCGTAGTTCATGTAGTGCGTCTGGTAGCCGGCGGGATCGGGATGCATATAGCCATTGGGCATATAGCCATTGGGCACGCTCATCTGATGGATGTTGGGGCGCACCTGTTGGGCCGCTGCCGCTGCTGCTGCTGCTGCGGCTGCTGCCGCCGAGGCGCCACCGGAGCCGCCGCCGCCGTTCAAGGCTTGACTCTGGCCCATGCTCTGGGAGACGCGTGTGGGCGTGCCGGGCTCACCGCCCACTGGCTGCTGGCCGGGCAGCAGGCCGCCCATGGGATACTTCTCCTTGGTCTTGGTCAGTGTTTTGGTCTTGCGACGCGGCCGATACTTGTAGTCGGGATGCTCCTTCATGTGGACGGCGCGCAATCGCTTCGCCTCGTCGATGAACGGACGCTTCTCGGCCTCGGAGAGATCTTTCCACTGGGCACCCAGGCGCTTCGAGATCTCCGAGTTGTGCATCTTTGGATTGTCCGAGGCCATCTTGCGTCGCTGGCCCCGTGACCAGACCATGAATGCATTCATCGGTCGCTTCACGCGATCCGCGTGCTGTTGATTCTTGTTTGCCGTCGAATTGTTGTTGTTGTTGTTGTTGTTGCTGTTGCCGTTGCTGCTGTTGCTGTTGGTCATGCTGCTCAAGGCGCTGCCAGCGCCCATCAAACTGGGATGTTGCTGCTGCTGAGGATGTTGCTGCTGCTGCTGCTGCTGTTGCTGATGGTGGCTCACTGGCGATGTCATGTGATGGCTGCCAATGCTGCTCTGTGTGGGACTCAGCTCGCTCGAACTGTGCAGCGGCGAACTCTGCTGCTGTTGCTGTTGTTGCTGCTGCTGGCCACCGTTCAGAGTGTTGGCTATGCTCGACTGCAGCGAGCTGAGCGGATTGGGACTCTGGCTGGCGGCAATGTGAGCGCTCATGTGATGATGATGATGGTGATGATTGTGCTGGCTAAGCTGCGAGTGCGTCAGTGGCGATTGCCCGAAATTCATCAGAGGCGCCAGCGCCGAGTAGGAGGATGCTGCCGCGTGGGCGTGGCCGTGCAAGGCGGCACTCGCGTGCAGCGGCGGCATTGTGGCGTGCAGTATGCCGCCTCCCTTCATGTCTGCCTCCACGGTCAGCATGTTGCAAGTAGCTTTGTTGTAGCTTTGATCGAGTGTATCTCACAGATACTTTTACTATCTTCGGATATGTTCGAGCACCTGTGGCTGCTGTGTCTATACTCCAATGATTCCAGTACTTGCAATAATTCCAATATTTCCAATACTTTCAGCACTTCCAATACTTCCAAGTTTGTTATTTTAATTTCGTAGTTTTATCGCTATGTTTTTATGTTTTATTCGCTATGCTTGTTTTTGAACATTTCTTTTGGAAACCATGTTGCACTTATTTACTTTAGTTTGACTTTTATTTGTTAATTGTTTTAGAATTTGAGAACTTGGCCAATTCTGTTGGCAGTTGACACATTCAATTCTTACGTATATTTATTTTACTTTGCTTTGCTTTTTGCTATTTGCTTAAGCGTTTATTCATTTTATTTTATTTTATTCGTTTTTTGGGTTAAAACACTTGGCATTTGTTTTTAGTTGAAACGCGTCGCGAATTTGTTGCTATTTATTTTGTGGCTGATTTTTGTTTTTGCTGTATTTTATTTTGAAGCAAAAAAATCAGCGCGCTGCGTAAGACGATGATAAAATACCTCCACACTACGCGGAATTGAGCACCTTTCTGTTTCTGTTTCGACTGCGTTGTGTGGACAGCAGCAGCGAAACCTGTTCAGCGATAACGAGCGCCGTCAAACGAAGCGCAAAATAAACCGACCAAAAAATATATATGTGTGTAGCTCTATATATATATGTGTAGGTATATTCCCGTAGTGAGAGACGAGACGAAACGAGACGTGTGACGACAAAGCGATGCCGAGATGAGGGCGCAAAACACTGAAACTCGAAACAAACTCGAATTCGTTTTGCGTTGCTTTGCGTTCGTTGCGTGCGCGCGTGTGCTGACGACAGCGAATGCGAGAGACGAATGAGAGACTGACTGGCCAGCAGCTGAGACTGAAGCTGAGCTGCGAGCAATGCGGACACGTACACACACACAGACAGGGTGGCTAGTCAAACCGGGTATGCTTCTGCTTGTGTTCATGTGCATGGCTGTGTGTGTGACGGCATTTACACAACCAGTTCTTGAGCCTCTAGGCAGGCGTGAGCGTTAGAGAAAGACAACACTAGTGGTCTGTGTGCTCACGCTAATAAATCAAATAAACGCTTCGCTTCGCTCTGCCTGCCGCGGCTGCTGCTTGCGTGCGAGTGTGTGTGAGTGAGTGTGTTGATAGCATAGCCAGCTTGGATTTTGCGCAGCGCACAGCGCCAATCAACGATGCGCGTGAACGAGACGACGATATCTGTGACATTCGCTTGCACCACATATCGATCCGTGTCGTTGTTGGCTGCGTTGCCAGAGTTGCCATAAAAATGTCGTCGCTGGCCAGTCGCTTTTATGGCATGCGATGTTGCCAGTTTTCACAACAGCAGTTTCAAGTCAAAGTCTGGCGGAATTTTTGCGCTTATCGCATACGCTTTAAATATGGCCGACCATTCCATGGAGCCAGGCTGCAAATTCAACGCGAACTGTGAACCGTCGAGGCAGCCAACAAGAACCGGGTAACGGGCAACGGGTAAACGGGTATCACGCGCATAGTTTGAATAATTTTGCATTTTGGTTCTTTTTTTTTTTTTTTTTGCTATTTCCATTTATTTTCTGCGTTTTTTCTGCTGCTGCTGCTGCTGCTTCTTCTTCTTATTAACCTAATGGGTTTGCCAAGGTAGCAGCCACAGCTGCTGCTGAAAAAAAATAGAAGAAAAATCTGTAAATAATAGTGTAAGGCAGCAGCTGAAAAATGAGAAATGTATTAAACAAGTGCTGCCAAGTGCACTGCAGTAGCAACACTTGCAAGCGTGTGTGTGTGTGTGTGTGTGTGTGTGCGTATGTGTGTGTTTGTGTGACTTTGATGCGGTTTGGCATCCTTTAGATACACGCGAGATACTCGCACGTTGTTGTAATTATAGCATTGCACATGTGAATAGTCAACCGCATTGTCTTGCGGCTTTCGGCTTGCTCCACTTACCCACCCACTCCACTTGAAAACTAAAAGAGTAACGAGCTTTCACATGACTCATTTTTTCGGTACTCATTTCAACTTGGTTTTCATATGCGCAATGCAATAATTCCCCCTCATTCTTCCTCTCTGGCTTCAAGTCTGGCCTCGATTCTGATTCAGTTACGAAAAAGAGGTAAAGCTAATGCGTCTGTATCGCTTGGAATGCTTTACAAATCATTTGACTCATGTCATATTAATCACTGTGCAAATTCGGCACACATTTAGTAATTGTGCAAGCATTTTCTTAATGGAATAATTATATATGCGAATTATTATATTCAGAAATAATGCCTAATAATACATTTTCTCTGTAATTTATGTATAGTTTATTTTAAAAAATTAAACACATATTTTTTGTAATATATTTTTATTATATTTCTTAAGTTTGATAATTTTTTAGCTTGTTATTAATTTTGATAAAGTATTAAATAATATTTATTGATTAATAAAATAAATCTTACTAAAAATTTATTAGCTATGTATAGTTTTATATTACGTATTCTTTAATGGACTTTGAATTTTATTTTTTGAAAATGTTTTATCATTAGAGATTTTCCTTTAATTTGTTAGCATTATTTATTCAAATTAAAGACATTTGAAAAAATATTCTGGAAAAAGGATGAAAGAAATAAATGTATAACTATATGTATATAAAGTTTCTATAAAAAAGCATTACAATAAAATTGAATAAATTAAATAATTGCACACATCTAACATTTATCTGAGTTTATATGTACATATATTTCCACTCTATAATCAAATTAATTAGTTAAGAAAAACAAAGCTCAATCGAATAATCGGTAATCCACTTGTAACCAACGGAATCATCTTATATTCAAACAATACCATATTATTTTTTGCAAGTCATTAGGGGGCTGATTTGCCATTCCCTGTTCACTGTTTCGTCAGGCAAAACAAGGCACGAATTACTAACCCAGAAATCAATGTTTATGTACTTTGGAGTTGGAAACAAAGAATGTGGAAATAAAATGCGATATGTTCTGAGGACAGGAGAGAAAAGAGTTGAGTGAATTTATGGCCAATTGCAAACGATTTGACAGTGAACAAAGCATTGAGTAAACAATAAACAATAAAATATAAAAATAAAACAAAAAAAACCTGCCTCAGTTACTGACCTACTACAACAAAACGCAAATCTTAACCGCAAATCCAGCCAAGAGAGCAAATTTCGCTTTGCAGCTGAAAAGGCTTTTTATACAATACCAAAAAAAGAAGTGAAAAAAAAAACAAACGATTCTTATTCATTATCAGAGCACTTCTTGTTGCCATTGTTGTTATTGCTGTTGTATTATTATTGTATATTTGTGCAGCCATTCGATTCTTTAAGGGGGAATTCGAGAGAAAACAAGAGCATAATAAGCCCAAAACAAACCTAAAACCAAAACCGAAACCAAAAACGAAACAGACTCAGTTCCAGACTCAGACTCGGATTCAGACTGAGTAGACACTCAGACGGCTTTGTTGTTGCTGCTGCTGCTGTTTGTGTTTTATGTTTGACGTCTGAGCGTGCTGGGCGCGTGTGAATGGAAAAGGAAGCTCACACATACACTTAAAAAAAAAAAGAAAAAAACAAAGTCAAGGTCATTGCAAAGAGTTTTAATTGTTCGCACAAAAAAAATGAAATAAAAATACAAATACAAACATTCACACACACACACACACAGACACGCCCAACGACAACAACAACAATGGCGCCATTTCATACAAACATTCGCACATAATAAAAGAAATAAAAACGCAACAAAAACAACTACAGCAACAACAACAGGCGGCGGACAATGGCAAAAGGCAGCAAGAGGAGCCAACGACAACAACAAGAACTACAACAACAAAAGCATCAACAACAACACAGCCACAAAAGGCATTTGGCAAGCAAACAAGTTCAACACAAAAATATTCGCACAATTCACTCAGTTCGCACATAGCATGATGATAGAGACATCTCCCTCTCTCTGCCTCTCTAACTCTGTCTGCTGCGTTGCTGCGCTGCTCGCTCCAACGCTAGGCTACAGCTATCTCCTTTTCGCCAACATGTGCACCTGTCAAATTGTTATCGCTTGAGCTTCAAATGCAAAAGGAAAAACAGAAACAGAAAAACTAGAGCACATTCAAATCGGCATAAAGCAATTGAACTACTATGAAAACAACAATTGATATTAAAATATATTGTTTTTGTAATAGTATTGTTGTATTAAGGTATACATTCTTTTGTACTGTTTGTTAACTTTTAAATAAAGTATTCCTTAAAAAAATTGTTTTGCTTGTCAAGAGTAAAATAATGTTTGCTATTTAGTGAACAATAATGGAAAACAGAAACGACAAAATAAGCTTTATTATAAAACGACATACCATAATATTACATGTAAATAAAGAAATTTAAATAAAAAAAAAAATAATTGATAAATATAAAAGGATAGTTATTTTCAATTTTTAACTACAAATTTTATTTTTACTGTGATAAATTTTAAGTTATTTAAATTCGTTAATTCTTAATGTTTTTATTAAATTAATTAAAACTTATTTGCATTCAAAATGATGTATTATAATATTAAGTATTTATTTAACTTAATTTTTCTTAATTGAATTGATTAATATAATAAAATGCTCAGTAATTACATTTTAATATTTTTAATTTTATGAATGAAAGATTTAAATTACAGTTTCCTTTCAATTTCAATATAATATATCTCTTCAATATGAAACTTAAGCTTAAATTGTATAATTTCATTGAGAGCTGAATAACTTTTACGGCATTTTCCAGTTAATTTATCTTGCTTGGTTTTATTGTTAAGTTCTTTTCAGCTTTACACGATATTTAGCCAAAGTTTCGTTGCATACTTTGCTGTCAAAATGTGGCTAACATCAACAGAGCGAAACTCATTCACATGTTGTCTGAAGGATTCTCGTCCTTCCCCTCGAAAACTCGACTCGTTCTTCGCTTGTTAACCTTGAGCAAATATCTAAACGCTTTTGCGGTAACTTTTGCCATCAACTGTTTTATGAGTTTATCCGTTTACCAACACTGGCAAAACAAAAACCCAACGAATGAACGAAAAAAGAAAACAAGTATACGACCTGTCTCGACACTTTCAGGCTCAAACCCACACACACACACATATACATACGCGTGCAGAGAGCAAGTGAGAGGGAGATAGACACATGCTATTCAGACGTTATTCATTTTACACATTCATTTCCTCATTCAATTCGCAATTTTATACGAAATTTCAATTGTTTGTTGAATGTATTATACGCCGAGCATGGCTTGGCAATGTTTTCGTGTTGTTGTTGTTGCTGTTGTTGTTGATGATGACGTTGTTGAAAATTGCATTGCCTGGCGAACTGGCGAAATGGCGAAGTTCAGCAGCAGCTGAGATTCAGTTCAGTTCAGTTTCAGTTGAGAGACGAGCAACAGGTTGTTCTTTCTGTCTAGCTTTTGAAAATGCAATAGGGAGACAACAACAAACGAATGAATGAATGAATGAATGGATGGATGAATGTTGCCTGCCATAGTGCTGTGTGCGTGTGTATGTGTGTATGTGTGTGTGTGTGTGGGTGTGTGTGTGTGATTGTGTATGTGTGTCTGATTGCATGATGATGATAAGCGCGAAGTTCTGGCCATAGAAATTGCACAACGTGTTGATGATGAGGGAACGAGTATTCAGCACTTTGACTTGATTGTTGACGCTGTTTCTCTCTCTCTTTTTCGCTCGCATTGAGAACGAGAGTGAAAGTTGCCGTTGACAATAAATGGCATTAGTTTTTTGGGCGCTGAACTTGGCAAACAATAAAACGAACAACGAGAGCACTCAAAAGGGCTTCAGCCAGCCAGCCAGCCCAGGCAGCTAGGCAGAGGCAGTCAGTCATCGATTTTCTGCGGTCAGTAGTCAAGGCAAAGTGAGAGAAAGAGCGAGAGCGACCCACATTTGCCAATGGCCAAAGAGTTGAAAAGCGAAAGACGATGCATGCAAAATAATGGCATACTATACACTCTCGCTATCTCGCTCACTCGCTCGCTTAGCTGGCAAACCGCACAAAAGGAGTCAACGTCAATGCAGACGCAGCGACTTCTCTATGTGTGTGTGTGTGTGTGAGTATTTGAGTAAAGCGATGAACAATGAAGGAAAAGGCAAAGAGCAAAAGACGATATTGTTGTTGTTGCTGTTGCTGTTGTTACTATTACTGTTCTTGTTGTTATTGCCATTGTATTGCTGTGTGCATTATTTTTGTGTCATTGAACTTTTTTGCAATAAAAGTGAGTAAGTCGTCAGGCAAATGGAACACCGAAAGTGCGAGCGAGACAGAGCAACAACATAATCAGTATCAAGCAAACAATAACTGACTGCATATTGAGCGTATCAATAACAACAACAACTACTACAACAGCGGCAGCAACACGTACATCAAACAATAGCAACAATGAAAGATTCAAAAGGTATGAAAATATGTACCAACAATGGAAAGTGGAGTGACAACTGGCAATATACAGGTACAAAAAAAAATCTTAAAATAAATAAATTAAAATGAAATATGAATATGACACTCAAGACACTTGTCACATTCGTCAAAAATATTTATAAAATTAATGTTTCCAGTTACTCCAGTTTGCGAAATTATTTCTTTAGTACAACACAATGAATATTTAAACTTGAAAGCATTTTTAAGTAGAACGGCATTAAAAAGTCTTTCTAACGGGAAATCTATGTAAAGAACATAAAGACCTCAAAAAGACATATATATCAGCAGATATATATATATATATCCTTCAAAAACTATCAGGGAAAGAGCGACAATCTTTATAATTTTAGAATATTTGTTTGGGATCAAATCGAAAACGTAAAAGTTAGTCAAGAAATTGGTTTATATGACAAAAGCCGGTTGCATCTGTCTTAATTGTTTTGATAAGCATATATTATTGTACTCTATAGAAGAAATTGAATTTAGTATTTTTCAATATTTTTAAATATTATATCACACTCGACTGAAGTTCAAACTTATTGGGAACCTTTAAATTCTCAATCCACTTAAAAACATATAAATCATGTCTGCATAACCAAAATTAAACTTTGTTAAAGAAAGCTAGAAATTAAATGAAATATAATAATACACACTAAAAATAAGGTTTTGACATAATAGTTATAAATATAAGGAACTAATATATTATATTTTTTTTAAAAATATACTATTTACATTTAGATGGTGTTTATTTATTTGTTTTTCATTAGAACTTAAAAATACAAGTTTTTAACAATTTGTTGTCAAGACTCATATATAAACTTATCTTTATTTTGTATTTTGATGAATCATGAAATATTCGTAGAGCTGTAAAGATTATCTTCAGAGGTCTCAACTGCACTTTTACTCGCATCTACTGGCGCATGATTAAGTCCAATCAAATTCAAATCAGATGTTTAAGACGAGTCGAGTGCCTCAATAAGTTGGTCGCATTTTAAATTTATTTAAATTGAATTAAATGGCTGCAATTTGTGCGCAATCGCATATAAGTTGATCTCGCCGTTCTCCCATAATCATCACATGAATACACACACAGTACTCGTGGATGTATTCACTCTGTAGTGCATGCCACTCACTCACAGCCAGTCATCGTCCCGAGCCATTCAATTAGTTATATCCGCTCTAGAAGCAAAAATGGAGATTGTCAACGTTTATTTTCTCTTATTTTTTTGTCCACGGAGCGAATCAACAAACTGTCTTGTTTCTTGAACAGCGTTGATTAGTTTTATTAAATGAGCAATTGCCACTTAACAATCTCAACTCAAACTGACAAATGACTAAAAAGATTTATGTGTAAATCTCATAGAAGTGAAAATGACAAAACAAAAAAACTTAGCAACCATTTTTGTTATTATATACATTAAATTTCAATATAATATGATCAAATGGAGTTTAATTTGCATAATATTTGTGACGCTGAGCAGTGAGTAAATGCAAAGAAAATGGTTTAATCTTAGCTTTATGCATTTTAGTTTGATAATTGCAGATGTAATTACAACTGAACAGTATGATATAAACAAAAATATCTGTGCTGATTGCGAGAGTTATCTTCGTTTCTGTCGCATATCAAGTTATGGCTTTTCGGTTCAGCTGGATGATGATTCAGATAAAATTTCAATAAATACACAAAACTCCACAACTGATGATTCTTTGTCTGATTGCGTACCGCCGGTTTATCAAATTTCTGGTATGTATTCTTGGCAAGATCAAAGTACTTTACTCAAACTCGTGTATACTAAGAATTTCTGGAGGGATTCGCTTGTTTTTGGTCAAAGCGCATGGGGTGTAACATGGTTCTGGGTAGAAGAGAGCAGGAAAAGGGTTTCGACGCATTAACTTGTTTACAATGCTACGATTATTGTCCTTGCTTCGCGCAAGGTTTGACTTTTGCAACAGGGCACAGAAAATCTATAACTATTTGTCTTGGTATCATATTAGTAATAAATAAAGTATTGTTTGGCCAGCTATAAATATATTCAATGTACTTCATTTTTCTATTCCTTAACTTTTAAATATAAAATTTGAACTAATTGGAAAATTGTTATTCAAATTAAAACACTTTTGAATACAATATTTTAGTAATTTTATACAAAAAATCTTAACGTTTATGATTAAAAATGCAAAGTTGTCTATTTATTTGATCATATAGCAATTCAAGTTAATATTTACAAGTCTAGATTATTATTTTAAAGCTAACATTTTAGAAGTGAAGAAATGTTGTAATAATTCAAAAAACTTCAAATATGAATTCAATATTGAATTAGCATATATTATTAAAATCATAGTAAATAACTAATATGGTTTAAATAGCAAATTAGATCTTGAATTTAAAGTTATTTAAGAAATACTTTTATATGGGCAAAACCGCCTAATTCGACGGATCTTATTTTGGTATATTTTGATCAATATACTTAAATTAGAGTTTGGTATATTTTTAGTATTTTATGGTATATTCATTTGGTTAGAAAATATCTTACCGTCGAGAATCCTCGATTCTAGCTTATTTAATTAGAGTTTAAATTGCAAACTTCAAATTTGTGGCTCAGTTTGAAGCTTTCTCTCTTCACTCTTTAAACTGCAGATTATGGGATTTATTTGCTATTTGTATTGTGGCTGTTTGCCTGATAATGTGGCATGCCCCACAGTTATGTTTTTCATTAGATACTTAGGCAACACAAAGGCCGTTTAACCGAGCAACTGACAAATGAACGACTTTTCAGCTTCAAATTTCTAGTAGTTGTTGGAATTGGAGTTGAGCAGCTTCTTGTTCCAGCGTTGTCGCCTTGTCGAAAGCGTCAAACTTAAGGAAACTGGATGTCAAACAACAAATTGAGAAAGAGAGAGGGAGAGATACTTGCACTCAGAAGTGCTCCAGGCGTGAATAAATGAAGTTTGCAAATTGCACCACGCCTGACCACCATCGAAAGCCTTCGCAAGTCCAAGTCGGAGTCTCTTTCGTAGCTGAGATATTACGAATGCAAAACTTTGTCCTCATTACTCAAAGACTGAATAACAGAGGAACTAAGTGTGAGTGTATTTGTGTATGTGTGTGTGTGTGTGTGCCCCTGGGTTAAGGCGTTTCGCAAGAGTCCAAGTTATGGCGTCTGTCAAAGTCATTTCGTTTCGCAAAAAGTTGTCGTCGCCTTCGTCGCATTGTCCGGTCCAAGTTGGCCGCCTCAGTCGGAGTCCGTTGTCGGCAGCTGCAGCTGAAGGACAACTGGAATGATGACGACAACATCTGCATTGGGTCGTGGTCAGAGACTCAGAAGCAGTTCATAGCTTACAGCTCACAGCTCACAGCTTCCATCCAAGCCCGTCGAGTGTCCAGCTGTCAGCCCGTCTAACAAGTGTCACTGCAACTTTTTTATACCCCTGCTCCTCGCTTTCCGCTGGACACTGAACTGGACATGAACATAGATTTAGACTTGATATCCCTCTGCCTGTCTCTCTCTGTCTGTCTCTCTGCCTCTCAGTCTGTCTGTCTGTCTGTGTGCGTGCTTGGTTTGAGTTTGTGAAAGATTAAAATCTGCAAACAGTTGGCATCAAGTTTTTCAAAAATTCACAAATATTTTATGTGAATGTCCGGAATGTTTCTGGCATAGTTTGGCCTCAGGGCAGCCGTTCTTTGCTGATTAAATGATTTAAGGTCAGTTGGATTTCTCGGATTTGTAGTCAAACAAACTCATAAATAATATTGTAAGCAAAAGTTTCATCTAATTCACGGAGACTAGTAAAAGGGAAGTACTTGATTTTATAGTTTCCTGAAAATGTGTCAATTTACTTTGTTGAAGAAAACTCGAATTTAAGCGATTATTTTAAATACAAACAAATGTATAAGTGGATTTGAATATATGTATTTACATTAGTCAAAGGTCAAAGCAGCCAGCGCTAGTAAATTTACGCTAGGTTATAAATCAATTTAGAATCTAAGTCTTATATATATATATATATATTAAATAAATAAATAAAGTATTGACATTTTAAATATTAGTTCACTTTTAAAAAATTGAAATCTATATCTATTTAAATTTTTTAAATATTTTATTACTTAAATTTTTATAGAGTATTATAACTTTGTGCCTGCCGGAAATCTATATAACAAGCAGAACGAGGCATCACCGATTCCATAAAGTATATACATATATTCTTGATCAGTTTCAAAAGCCGATATAATATAGTCATGTCCGTCAGTCTGTCTGTCCGTCAGTCTGTCTGTCCGTCCATTTGAACACCTACATCCCAGAGACTATAAGAGATAGAGCAATCATTCGTTTTCGATAGCACTTATTATGTTTCAGGTCTTAGTTGCTTTGATGAACAATCTGAAATATTCTTTTGGTATTTTTTCTATGACATATTTTGAATGTAGTACTATATCAATATTCCAAGGTATTGTAAGATAGTAAGATTTTCGGGTAGCGGGTATCGCAAAGTCGATCACACTCGACTGTAGCTTTCCTACTTGTTTTTATTTTACAATTCACAATTCTTTCAAATGGTAATAGAGCTTATATAATATTTTGTGCTGTTTAATAATTTAAAATAAATATATTTATGGGGCTGATACGTTTTATTGAAATTTATATTTCAGTAACAAAATAATGTCCATTTAATATGGTATATTTAATGTGTATAAACATTTCGAATATTCAAAATGTGTATTAAAGTACAATACTTTGTTTAATGATCTCTAAAATATATCAAAAGTGAAGGCAACACAATACGAAATACTTGTCTAATCTAAGATTGATGTTACCCAACTGCATCCATTATAAAGACCACCGACATTGCTGATATCGATCTGCCAGCAAATACAACAAATCATCTACAAAATAGAGCCGTACAATTACAACGTCTAAACATCATTTACGGTAACATTAAACTGAACTTGACCAGCAACGAAGAAGAGAGCGAAAAGAAAAGAAACGCATGACCGCATGAAATTGTATACTGTATGGGAATTTGAAATCCCTGACAATTAAGACAACTTATTTGCTAACTACCCTACGCAATGAGGTAGCGACTTTCAGATCAATCGCATGCAAAACCAAATATCTTCAGATCTGATGTTATTTCATCTAATTTACCAGAAATATTTCTTCTTTCTTTATTTCTTTCTTGTGCTGAATACACTGGACAGCTGGCAATTATGCCGCCTCTCCTCTTTTGCTCCGCACGCAAATTTTTCCAAGTATTTTGCCAGACTAGAACAGAACCCTCGACGATGCCTGGCAAACTGTGGGGGTAACGAGAGACAGAGACACAGAAAGAGAGAGAGAGAGAGAAAAAGAGAGGTTGTGCCTCTGTAATTTGAGTCGATTTTTCCGGCATGCTGTTCTTGGGCTAAGAGTCTGCCTCTGCCTCTGGCCCAGAGTCTGAGATTGGGACTGCAACTGAGATTGAGACTCTGTCGATGGTTGCTTGCTTGCTTGGATGGTTGGTGGTTCCATTTTAATTGCAGTCGTTGGGCAAAAAAAAAAGGTCGCAGTTGTTGTTGCTGGGTATTTGCAATTAGATCCACAAGTAAAACGAAGCCGCAGACGGAGACGGAGACGATGAAGGATCTCTAGATGCGTACAAAACGATACCGATACCGATCGTTCCGCTGCTGCTGCTGCTGCTGCTGCGTAGTTCTTACACAGTCTTGAGAGTAAACTGTAATTACGAAGTCCGCCGTGAGAAAACCTGCCCAACACAGCTCTACCTGAGGAGGGGTGAGTCTCCTCAGTCCCCTCCTCGATGTTGATCCATCCCCGCTCTGCATTTAAATGACAATGCGAATTCATTTGGCGGAAGTTCGGTTTTAAATATTTTGTACATTTTGTGGGCGTCCACTTCAAAACTTTAATCAAATTACATGCAAAATGGCGCTGCTCAAAACTATGCTTAAGATAACATATAATATATTTATTAAATTATACAATATGCAAGATTTTAGCTGAACCTGATTGTGTGCATTCAAGCTTAAAGTCTTCAAAATCCAACGATGGCGACGTATGCTTTGGACACTCCCTCATTGGTGCGCCAAAGACGCAACCCCGCAGCTCTGGAGGGCAGACCTCATCACCATCCGCAAATGTCGCTGGCCGTAGTTGTTGTAGTTGTTGTTGTTGTTGTTCATCATCTTCTTGTTATTGTTGTTGTTGTTTGTGTGTGCTCATTCCAGTTGGCCGCTGATGGTGATGAGTTTTTAATGGCTGGCTCAACGGTGTGAGCTGGCGCTGGGCCAATCTGAATTATTGTTTTCTTTCTCTTCTCAAAACTGGTTATGATTTTGTCTTGGGCAAAGTGGAGCTAATTTCGCAAAGAAATCAAATGGACGATAAGATTTCATAGAGAGTTTTAAGTGCGAGTAAATAATAAAAACAGGAACTTGAACAGAATTTACATTTTTCTTAAACAATCTAGTTGTAAATATATATATATTTCCTATTTCATTATATGTAATTTAATTCTTATTTTAATTATATGTAATTTAATTCTTAAATTTTATCAATTGCAAATATAAATATACTACAATATACTACACATATATAGAGGTTTAAGGGTAAGGAAGGAAGGAACAAAAATACCAGTTTCTTAAATCAAGAATATTCATCTTCAAAATTGTGTTCTTTAAAAAGACCACTTTAAAAATTAACATAGATTCCAATAAAAAATGTTAACCTCGCAAAATATGACCTAAGATACTTGTTTAAGCTTATAACATTTTCGAAATGTTTTTTCTTATAATAAGATTTGTGGTCTTACAAATATACAATTTTGTTCTCTTATTAATAAGAATTTGGTCTAATATAAAATTTTTTTAAAATTAAGTTGTGTTTTCTTACTTCTAGGTTTTCATTTTTTTGAGAAAATTTTAGGAGAAAATTCCTAGTACTAAGATCAAAATATTGTTTTTTAATACTTTTTTTCAATGTACTTCCACATATTTCATTGTGAAATAAAAATAAAAATATATTTATAATATGCGATAAGTTTTGAATAAGTGTAGAGTTCCAAACTTCCGAATGAAAATGTAATCAATACCATCTACAATTTTGATGTGTAAGTATAAAAATTAAATAATATAAAATTATTAAAGATTAGAATGTAAATTTATGAAAATAAATTTCATTAGAAGAATGTGCTGAAATTGTTCTGAAATAAAACAAGCACAATTTTTAACTTCTAATGACTTAAAGTATTTTTTATTAAACTGATTTTCACTTCTGTTCCACTTCAAGTGCTTCACTCAAATTTTAATCCATTAGAAAAATGATTTAGATGATTATTCCTAATGCTATTCTATTATTTTTACTAAGCTCCAGATATAAAAATCAGACTACAAATCCAGTAATTTAAATAAGCTGCTAAGTTGACAAGCTCATTCTGATAAAATGCCTATAAATAATTAGTAAATGGAACATGGCTCGTGGACCGCGAACCGTGAATCGTGAACCTCGGTTGGCGGCAACACAATTTCATTAATATATCTGGAAGTCTATCGGTCGAACTGATCACACTTCCATTCACTTTATCAACATCATCTTATGAATAGCAAAAAAAAAGAACAAGAAACAACAAATATGGACAACAAAAAGGTTCAACCTGCTGCTCAACTCAAGCGAGCTCAAGACTCAAGCGTGGCCAATAGATATTTAGATACAATAGGCACATAGATACTATGCATGTGTGTTTGTATGTTTGACTTTGGACCTCTCGAGGCATATTGACCCGTCAAATGTGGCATGCTCTGCAGATTAGACCATTTCATATGCAAATGCATATGATGGATAAAAAAATACTCGTATCTCCACGTATATATTCCGTATCCCGTATTCCGTTTATTTGTTAAATACTATCGCTATCACAACGTAATTTACAGCGCTTACAGTTAAGACTTTCGGCTCATATATTATATATTTTATTTGGACTCCAAACTTATGTACACAACCACCTCATTTCGCATAACTTATAACAGGCCGTCGCCTTGGCTAATCAAAATGCAAAAGTCAAAAATAAAACAAATTTATCGAGGGAGAGAAAAAACAACAACAAATGGCCATAAATTTCACATACATTAGAAGATGTCTCAAAAATTGTTTTTCGACTTGCCAAATAAATTGGTGAAAATAAATTAGCTGTGAATTCATTAGGACTCCGCATATATGTGTATATTAACAGTTCTTTGATTATGACTTCATTTGGCATAAGCCAAAATATTTTAAGCGCTAAATCTCACACCAAATCTTTATGAATTTGAATCTTTTGCAAATTCTCTTGTAAATAATCTAATAATTAGGCAGACTTTTTTAATGGAATGGATCCGCGGGTTGGATACAAAATTGGGATTCTGATTAAGAGATATATTATGCTGTATCTCTGAAGAATAAATAATTTGTTTCGCAAACATATTTTGTGCTTCGAAGAGCTGTCAGATATTCACATAAAGATATTTTTGTGTATTCTAGCAAACAGTGGAGCAAGTTAAGGGAATAACAATAGGTGAACAACAGAAGTTTTAGCTACTTATCGAATATTTGATTTACATTTTAATTTCTTAAATTACCACGATTCAAGTAATTATTTCAATGCTTTTGATAATAACTAGTTTTTGTATTCATTGCCTTTTTTCAAGAATTTTATTTTATTTACTAATGGTAAAGTTGTTTAATTTGAGCTTATGATATTCAATTTTTTATATCTTTTAATAAATTAAAAATAATGTATTAACAAATTCAAGTTTTTAAGCAATTATAATATTTTATAGTTATAATATTGTAGAACATTATCTTAAAGATAATGTTAATGTCGATGTTAAAGAGAACATTATTCAGTATTCTGGTGTTTTCAACTATAACTTGAATTAATTTAATACAATTTTTCTTCATTTAATTATTTTATAAAATATCTCATAATTCATAGGTAAAATTATATAACAAGAAACTTAAGGAAATTTGATATTTTTCTTTTTTTTTTAATTAATAGATTAATTTATTAATTTTATATAAATTTCGAAACTTATAAATTCACAACAAAATATGCTAAGCACTGTGTTTTTTGTAATTAATTAGTTATCTGCAACATTTTTGACTTGATAAATAAATTTATTTAGTTTTTTACGAATTTCAAAGTAAATAAATGAACAGTTTTGTTTTATTTTTAGGGTATTTAATTATATCTGCTAGTTAAAGGGAGTCAACTTTCATTAATTTATTTGATCTTCTATAAGTAATGAAATGATATGAAGGGTTGGTTAATTATTTATTTTATACACAATTCCAAATTAATCAATTTATTTCTTATGCATCAAACAAAAATGTATTCTTATTAGGTTGTTTTCACATCTGCGATTTATACTTATAATTGTTTTATTATTCTTATGGTTATTTATATTTTTTATTTTTCTATATTATTATGGTATACGAGACTAGTTGGAAATCTACCACAGTACATGGCTTGATTTGAGATACCTAAAGACTACTTCACAGATACTCACACGCACATTTGAGGGAACAAAGAACTTGCTGACCGCGTGGCATGTGGCTGCTCATTGGTGACTCCCCCATTTGCGTCTTGCGCCTCCTCCTCCTCCTTCTCCTCGGATGTGTCTACATTCCCTCTTCCACTGCTCTGCTCTGCTCTGGCAAAGTAATAAGCAATCCGACGATGTCGCTTGCTTGGTCTTCTTCTTGACTCTGAGCCATTGAAATGCTGTTACAAGTAACAGAAAAATGCGAACAATGAACGTGCCGGCCGGCCGGCTGAATCTGGATGGTTGTTGGGTTGCTGGATTGCTGGATGGTTGGGTTCGTCTCTGAACAATGTGCAGGGCGCAGTGCAATCGCTCTGGCGACCCTCGCCCCCTCAAGTGCCAGGCATCAGCACGTAGATGTTATTAATATGGCTGCCAATTTGTCGTTGTCGTTGTCGTCGTCGGCGTCATCGTCGTTGTCGTTGTCGTTCATGTCCACGTACATCGCAATGAAATAAAATGTCTCTAAAATAAAAAGCAAGAGCAGCTGAAATTGTCGCACTTGCTGCCTCCATTTGCCATTTCATTCAATTAAGCTCCAAGACAAATAGTTCAAATAAAAGCTTTATACATATGTATATCTCTATGTCTTATGTGTGAGTGCGAATTTTGTGGTAGAGAGAGAGAGAGAGATATATATAGATACAGAGGGGAGGGGAGCTATCATCTTGTAGGAGCCATTTTCAATTTGCTGCTGCAGCATTTCAGCTGCTTTCAAAGGAAATGCATCATCAGCATTTGCATTGAGTATTGAAACTTGAAATTACTTCGAGATTCGAGCTTCGAGCTGAGGGCGTAAATTACCAAAAAATGGCCACTGGCAATTGACACCACCAATAATCGTAATCCAAAGCCAAAAGTTCGCACTGCCAAATTTTCGCTGAGCTCTGCAATTGTTTTGTTTCGTTTTTGCCAGCCAACTTGTGGGTTTTGCGGCTTCTCTCATTGCTTATTCAGAGGAGTTGGGGCTTTTGCCATACCATTCTATACTTAGGTGTATATATACATATATCACAGGCTAGCTGCTTGCTCATCGTCATCTAATTGCTATAGCAAAATGCGCTAATTTTCTGCTTGACTAAAGTCATTTATTTCCACACACATGGAGAGCTGATTACATTCAGCTTAAAGTGGTAACAACTAGGCTTATATGACTACCTAATCTGATTGTTCGAGTTACTCGCTTATTGAAAATTCATTACAGGAAATGTAAAGAATCGAGAAAAAAATTTTAGCGACAAGAATTAAGTATTTACATGTTTATAGAGCTTAATCTAATCTGAACTTTGTTTTTATATGCTATAGAGCTGAGTGCGCGGATTATTTAGTATAAATACATTTTATAATACTAGCTTTTTAACATCATCTAAGCAAAGAAGTAAGAAAGTCGAGCACGCTTGACTGTGAGAATATTGTTTTATTGTAAATAGGTGCGTCATTTTCATTAAATCAATATTCGTCAAAAAATACTGAAAATATACCGAAAAATATTCAAAAATACCGAAGGTTATATTTGGTATATCGATATTCTACTCCATTTAAAATATACCATAGAGTACAAAATATACCATATTCTTAGTATCTAAGATATAGGCGTTTTTCACCATACAAAAGTATTTCATAAATATTTTTTTAGAATTTTTATCCGATTGCACTCCAAAACTCTAACTTTGATTTCGCTTGTTATTCATCGTTAAAGGTATTTTATAATGGGTATAAAAAGCCAAATGAAGAAATTAGCTTACCAAGTACTTAAATTACTTCTTTGATGATAACATCTATAATTTAATTTCTTCATCATAAATTTAAGTTTCTTATAATAAAAAATGTGTTAGTTCTATCTTAGTTTGCATTTAATCGATAATAATGTAGTCGATAATTACTTAATTCACTTTGCTATTCACCATTCATTCGCAACTCTCAGATTAAATTGGTGCTGAATCGATTCAATTCTTTGGCTGTTTTGTTAATATTTTAGCACTTGCCAGGTCTTCTTAGACCCTAGCCAGATAATTTGCACAAAAGCTGGCTGGCTGCCTGGCGTAAGGACCCCTGAAATCAATCTACTTTGCGCACTTTCCAAGCAATTAAACCAAAGCAAAAAAAAAACAATGATGAGTGAAAGAAAAGGATGGAAAAAAAAGGGAGAAGAAAATGGAAAATGCATGCAACAAAATCAATCAAAAAGCAAATGCAAAAACGCCTTTTCAATCCAGCAAGTTCAAGTCATTTAAAAGCAATCTAAAGGCAAACAAACAAACAAATAAACAGAAATATAACAGCCGACGAGTTGGCCTCGCTCTTCGCTGTTCACTCTTGGCTCCAGGTCGCCAGAGTGCACTTTGACTTAGGTAGCTTGTTGTGCCCCTCCCGCACAGAATGTGGCACAGAATTCTGATCTGAGACGAAAGAAGTTGTTGGGCCAAACAGCCATCATAAGTAAGCTAAGCACTTTACCCCTAAGTAAATGTGTAAATATATATTGTGATGTATGTATGTTTGTGTTCTTTTAGGCTGTGACTTTCAAACTGTGCTCCAACGAAGTGCAACGAACGTTGCAACAGCTTCTGACAAGGGCATAACTCGCATTCGCATTCGCATTCGTATTCGCAATTCACATTCACAGTCTGACTCGCAGTTTGCATTTTTGCACATGAGTTATTTTACTTAAGTTCTTGCGTGGCATCTAACGTTGCACTCACTCAAGGCACATGCACCTTATGCGCTGTCAGCGCCAGCTTGCCTCCCACATCCCCTTCAACCTGTCTGAAATGTAACCAAACGTGGCTCGAATGTCAGCAGCAGTCATGGACATGGAAGGAGAAGCAACTGTTGTGCAGTGCTCAAGTAATCAGTGCTACTGTCGCTTATTGTTTGTCTGTCTCGTTGTGGAGTGTGTCGTCGTCGAGTTGCTGCCACACTGCTCTTGGCTCTTGGCGACTTGGCAATGAGTCTCTGCTGCCTTGAATGTCATCTGTTCTCTTTCCAGCTCTTCTCTCTCTCTCTCTCTGTATCTCCACATCTTTCTCTGCTATTTAGATTTATATTTGAATTTTTGCCGCTTGCTGCTCATGTCATGTGGCTGCTGCAAGTGGAAAAACTCTGCTTACAACAACGCCACTTGCCTGCTGAATTAAGTGCTTATTTGGAGTTTAAGTTGCCGCAATTAGACGAATCCCCACATCAAGTGCTTGCCCCACTTGCACTTGGCTTTGACCAGCCGCGAGTACCTGCAAACTTGCATCAACTTCAGTCCTTGACAGGCCTTCACTTTTTAGGGGAGTGACATTTTGTCATTGTTACAATCGAAATTAATATTGTATATGTATCAAGGGGAGGACACATTTTAATATATTTTTTAAGCACTTGGATAATTAGCAAACTTTGCAGACTTTTTAGCGAAAGTGAAATTCAACAAGAATCTATTGTTATTCTATTCACTTTCATGCATTTTTACAATTGTCTCATTCATAATATGATATGATAATTATGCTCTTCTTAATTGAATTGTTTTTTTTAAGATATGAAATTTATAAAAAACAAACAATAGAAAAATATAATAGTCATATACTGAAACAATAATAAACAATGGTAATTCTTTAACAAAAATTATTGAGTGCAAATATATTTTTAAGACGTTGGAAGGTAAATTCTAACAACTACAGTATTTGTGATATGATGATTGTCTACGTAATTTTTATTTGCTATTATTGAAGATAGGTAGCAGGTATCTCACTGTCGAGCATACTCCGCTTGAATTTTCTTAACAGTTTAAAATATTTCATAATTTTTTGAATTAATTTTTATCATTGATTTTATTTAATTTTTTTACTTATTCAACTTGATTATTTAAAAATTCTTCTAACTTGCTTTGTAGTTCTCAGATTATATACTCAATTATCAATATATATTCTTTTGGTCAAATTTATATGTGAGAAGCCTTTCACTTTCGAGCATCAAATATCGCATTACGTAAACGCGAAAAAGGTAAAAATAAAAATAAATGCGAATGTGATTTGCTGACTTAGTGCTTTCATTTAAGTGGCATTAAGTCAGTGCTCATAAAGAGTAAATTTAATTACCATCATATATGCAATGCTTACCCCGAGCTGAGCACTAAATCAACGCTAATCCCAACAAGCAACTGGAATCTGAAATCTGGAAATTCAGTATTCGGAATTTTTTGCTGTTCGTGCATAAATCAATGCTGACATAAAATTTCACACCTTGCCAGTTTTTATGATTCCACGCTTAATTTACTGTCTTGATATGATAAAAGAGAGATGGCAAGAGACACAGAGAGAGAGTGAGAGAACGTCCAAAATTGCTGTGTTCGCGGCAATCATAAAATAAATTCAATAAAAATTAAAAGGCGAATCCCTTTGTGAGACAAACAGCTGCCGTCAGGTTTTTTTTTTCTTGGCTTTATTTCTTTTTTTCCTCATCAACATCACCCCAGCAGTTGAGGTCATGGCATCCTTGCTTAAAGTTATTGAGAAGTTTCGGAAATCTTCCAGGCCAGACACAATGACGCCAAAAGACAACCCCAAGCAAGGGGTCAACACCTTTTGCCCAGGCTCGTAAAAAAAGATCGGAAGATTTATGTGCCAAGTGATAAATTACGGGACATGAGAGTCGAAATCGAGGAGCAGCAAATGCAATTCCAGCGAAGAGAGAGAGAGTCGCACATATTTAAATGGGAAAAGCAGTTGCTGCAATTTCACTTATTCACTTATCGATTGCAATGGCAATCATTAGGTGCCATAAATAACGCCCACCTGAACACGCCCACCCACCAACAGTACTTCCATCGAAATTTGCTGCAATTTGGCTACAGTTTTTCATTCCATTTTCTTTTGTATCTGTTTGTGTGTTGGGAAATGAATTGCATTTCTGGTTGTGCGATTCGAGCGAAGTGCAAAAATCGATAGACAATGCTTCACAGAGCCAACTTTATACAATGCCATTGTTGCTACTACCTTTACCATTTTTTTATTTCATCTCATTTCGTTTTCTCGAGTACAGCATACACACACACAAACACCCAAAAGCGGCGACTAGGCGCATTGTTGGATTTTCTAACTGTTCATCGGGTTCAGAGATTCAGAGCAGAGAGGCACTTGTAGCTTCCCATTCCCATTCCCATTCCCTCTCCCTTTCCCCTTATGACAATGAGCCCAGCCACAACAACAACAACAACCACAACGAGAGCAGTAATATCATCAACAATAGCGGATAGAAATGCCATGATATAAGTACTCTCTCTCTCTGTCTCACTCATTCGCAAATGAAAAACGCAACCAACAGGTATTTATTGTATTTGCTCAAGCTGAATATATCCTGCGGCTTGGCTTGTCGCTGCCATTGTCAATGGGCTCGAGGTGAGCCATATGCCTATGGGTCTACAATCATATTGGCATAGGTACGCAATAGTTAAAACGATACAGATAGGGACAGAAATACCTATACAGATACAGATACCTATAGTGATGGGGTAGTCCTTTTTGGCAATTCGTTTTTTGCTGGTGGGAATATTGTGCATAGTCGTAAATTGCAATTTCCAACTGCGTGTGGGAGTCGAAATTTTAACTAATAATGAGCACTACAATGCTATGATGATTTTCTCGTTAATGTTGTGTAGCTGGAATATGTGCATTGCTTGTTTCAACACGCACTCGTGGGAAAATTAATTCAAAACAACAGTATGAAAGTCAACTATTTGGATAAAAGCTAAAAGTGTTACTTAAGTATTTTAAATTAAGCAAAAAGTTAATAAACAAGATATATGTAACACACAGAATAAGTCTTCTCCGACGCTATAAAGTATATTTATTCTTCTTCAGCGTCAAGAGCTGTGACGATATAGTCATGTATGTGAGTCTGTCTGTCCGCTGTCCGCATGAATTTCAAAAACTATAATTATTTATAAATCGAATAGCAAGCAGGAATCGATATGATATCTAAATTATAAAAGTTATTAAGAAATAATTGTATATGGTAAAAAAAAAACAGTTGCTGCTGTCGTCTTAGCTACTTTTTTTGACAGTCTGGCATATTTAAATTATACGGTATATTTTAAACGAAATAGTATATCTAAATAGGTTGAGCACATTCGACTGTAGTTTTCTTACTGTACAGAATAGATAAATTATTGTCACCATTTTATTCCAAGTGAACATTTTTTTTTATTCTTTTTATTATTTATTGAACTAACAAAGTTACTAAAACATTTTAAATAAATTAAAAAAATCATAAAATAAATTGAAATATAATCGCATGTAATTGTCAAAAGCGCTCAAAATAATTATTTCCTTTATTCCTTATTTTTCAGAGTATTTTTTTATTTTCTCCTAAATGTTTCCATTTTTTGATATTTTTATACCCGATACCCATAGGGTAGAAGGGTATTATAACTTTGTGCCGGCAGGAAATGTATGTAACAGGTAGAAGGAGGCATCTCCGACCCTATAAAGTATATATATTCTTGATCAGCGTCAACAGCCGAGACGATCTAGCCATGTCCGTCTGTCCGTCTGTGTGTCTGTCCGTCTGTCCGTATGAATACCTAGATCTCAGAGACTATAAGAGATAGAGCTATAATTTCTTTTCGACAGCATGTGTTATGTTTGCACGCAGATCAAGTTTGTTTCAAATTTTTGCCACGCCCACTTCCGCCCCCGTAAATAAAAAAAACGAATAACAAGCGTAATTTTAAAGCGAAGCGAATTTTGGTATATACAATAAATACTATAGTAGTTATGATTCCTGAAAATTTGGTTGCGATCAGATAAAAATTGTGGAAGTTATTAAAGAAATACTTTTGTATGGCAAAAACGCCTACTTACTAGGGCTCTTAGTTGCTTTGGCCGACAATCTGGTACATTGTGCCGTCTATGGTATATTTTGAATGGTGTGCTGTATCGATATACCAAACATACCATTTGGTATATTTTTAGTATTTTTTTTAGTATTTTCAGTATATTTTGAAAATAATACCGCAATATTTTGCCCTTATTAAAAATGGGTAGCGGGTATCTCACAGTCTAGCACACTCGACTGTAACTTTCTAACTTGTTAGCATTGCTTGATTTTAATTTGTAATATTTCTTGAAAATATAAAAAAAAAACTTTTCAAATATTAAATCAAATATCAAGTAAGAAGTGACATTTTTGAATAAAGATTTTCTTAAAATATTGTTTATAATAGGCTTATGTAGATTTTAAAATCAAGTTTAAATTACTTTAAAAACATTTTCAAAGTTTATTAGCTCTCATATATTTTATATTTAAAACATTTGTAAATCCAAACTAAATAATTGACTTTTTAAATAAGCCTTCGATATTTAAAATCAGAAATAAACACTCTTTCCCTTTGGTTAATTTAACTCAATTATTTGCCAGATTGTTCTCGATTCGCTAACAATACCAATTCTTTCTCACAGACCATAGCAAAAGTCAACGACAAAAGTCGTAAAAATCACTGAAAGAAGTTCAAAGAATTGTGTGAAAAATGCACCTCACAGCATTGTGAAATACACAAATGCCTTGCGCAATGATTGACAATGATTTCCCTGTGGCGCAATCGTTTGACAAGTACGAACTGCAATTGCATGCCTATGGGCATGTGTGCACACCTGAGAGCTGAGATCTGAGAACTGTGACCTGAGGAGGAAATGAGGGAAGAGCGTAGAGGGTAGACAAGCTGACGCACTGACGCTGATCGATGATGTGTTGGGAAATGCCTTCAAGAGTCGGACGAGACGAAACGAGACGAGATGAAGTCGAGACTTAATCGATTTTGAAAGGTGTTCACCAGACACTGAGGCGTCTTCAAAGCAGCAGCGGTTTTGACAACTTTTCCGGCTTAATTAAACTCTGCACACATGCGTAATTTTATAAATGAGTATCCACAAGACACTCGAGTTGAGTTGAAAACCCGTCGCTACTGCGCAGTAGCTGGATTGCGAAATCAAAACTAAATAACAACCCCCTATGGAGTAGAATCGTTGGCCTTGAGAAGGAGCCACCACCTGGCAAAACACGTTGTAACTTGTTTCTCGGAGAACTGAGAAAATCAGAGCACTGTTGCCAACTGCTGCGAATCGAGCTGGTTGTTTGCCAATTACCAGGAAGCATGAAATTTTGATGCCTCTTACTTTTCAGCAATTTCAATTTTCCAATTTGCGGCAGTGCTCAAAGTGTGCATTGAAACGCAAAAAATGAAAGATTTATCCCCCTCTGCCCGTGTATGAGTGTGTGTATCTGACAGATTTTACGGCTACACCTTTCCATGCGTATTTAGTCAGCAAATTGATCCTCCTCCTCCTACATACATCCAGCATATAGCTAAGCAGGTAGGCAGCTGTCCTGCTTTTGCTCCTACTCCTAGTCAATCCCTCCGTCAGTCATTACTTCAATATCTGGTGCGCAGTTTAATCCTCACAAATCGCCTACAAAGCTGATTGCGCACCGGCACGGGGACACCTGGTCTCTAGGCTCTGTTCTCTGTTCTCTCCTCTCTGGCCTCGATACTCGGTACTCGGTGCCCTAACTCACATCGAGGGTTGTTTGCTGAGCCTTGCCTGGTTGTGATCCTGATTTGCCGCAGCGGTGTCGTGTTTTGTTCTCGACGAAAAACTGAATTTCAGAAAAAATTCTGATTACAGTACTCATTTCATTTTTTTTGGGTATGCATTTCCTGCAGGCTTAGGCCGTATTAGACCCAGAAAATATGCTCAGAAATGGGTCAACTTTCTGGCTGTCAGCATCAGCGGCAAAGTCCAAAGAGGTTCCTTAAAAAAAAACAACACAATTTGCTAATAACTTTTGCAATATTTTCATCATAATTTGGACTCTAACGATTAGCATAATTGAATAATTTGTAAAAGGTAAAAACCGAGCAGCTCCAAATTTTCCAGCTGCCGATTTTCAGAGGAACCTCCCGCACACACTTTATTAGTTGTCCACACAACTCATGAAAATCAATAACCCACCCTTTTATTTTGTTCGTTCGTTGTTTGTGGCATGCGGCACTTGGGATCCATGCGACAAACTGCGCAGCTGCCACACGAAATCTCGCTACGCAGACGCAAAATGGACACATGGCCAAGGCAGCCTGGCAACCTGGCAACCCTGGTTAACATTTTTACAAGCGCGTGCGCCATATAAATGACATAAATTTCGTTATGGAAACTGAAAAACCTCTTCAGAGAAAATAAAAGAAAACTTCCCATTCAGCATCTTCGTTGTCGTTGTCGCTGTCACCTTTTTTCTTTTTTTGATAGCCCTTGGCAACAATGGAATCGATCGCATTGTCTCCACATCATTCGCGATTATTGCGTGCATTTTGCCATTGTCTCGATCGAGTGTGTGGATTGTGATTCGAGTTTATTCAATGAACCAAGATGGAAAGATAGAATGAGAGAACCAGAACCCAAACACGTGTTGCAATTCATTCAAAGTTGCTCGATGTTTATTACTATTATCAATATTATTTATAGAAAACTGTCAGCACTGCAGTGGCGCTGATTTATCGATTTTGGCCAATGAATGGGGTCAAGGCGAGCAGCCGGACAGCGGCAGCTGTTGGCCAACTAATAAAGAGGCCTATAAATGTATATTAAGCGACACGAGGTCGAGGACGAGATATGAAATGGAAAGCGTTGACAAAGGCTATGAACTATGCATTGAAATTTCTGCGTTCTTAAATTAAACTATCAAGAAAGCAAAGCAATGAAAATTTTAAGAAAACTGAACTTGCAACCTGTGCATTACATTATGTTTTTTCCTTTTTAAGTATAAATTAAATTTAATCTTGTGACTTAGATTTGATTTGAGAGTTGAGTGTGCTCGACTGTTTCTTCGACTGTTTCTTTCGACACGCTTCTTATTTTGAATAAAAGAAACAACTTTGCGGTATTATTCTCTAAAATATACCCAAATATACAGCAACAATACTGCAATTTACCGCAGGATGTATTCGGTATATTGATATAACATAGAAGTACCTTCCAAATATACCAGATTGTCAGCCAAAGCAGAATTTCTAAATTAACTTCTAAATATTTGGTAGTTCATAATACTCTCTAAAGATTGACACATTTCTGCAATTTATAAATGCAATTTTAAAGCTGTTTTTTAAACATTAACAATCTTTAAACATTTGTGTCTAATATTACTGGGAAATGCCCAGCTTTTTTCTTAGGAAATTTAATTAAAACAAAAATAATTTGTCAATTACTTGAAAGGTAACAGTCGACGCTTAACACTGCCACTACACAGTTGCTGACTCGGCTGACTTTGAAATTAATTTAAAGAAAACATCAAACGAAAGCACAAAAACACAACTTGCCAGTTTGATGTTGTTGTTGTTGCTGTTATTGTTGTCGCTGCCCCATGAACCCAAACGGCCTTTGTTCTGTCGGCTGCAAACTAAACCACAGACTCAATGCGACACACACACTTCCACATCCTGGATACCTGGCTGACTCCACATAGAGGGAGAGATAGACAGAGAGAGAGAGAGAGAGAGAGAGAGAGAGAGAGAGACTAGGACGCTGTGCAGCCAGGCAAGAAACCAAAAAACGAGACAACATAAAATAAACTCACATGTTTAGTTAACTTGCCATGTGCAAATTAAAGCATAACCGAAAAACAAGAATTAGAAACGAGAATGAGAATGAGAATGCGAACGAAAACGTAACGAGTACTTGCCTCTGGACATGACTGGACTGAAACTCCTTCCTGTCGATGTGTGTAAGAGCAGAGCCCAAGCCATTATGCAGTGGATTTTTAATTTCGTGACCATCGCCCTTAAAGATTGAACAGAGGCCGAGTTTGAGCCTCAGCTTCAGGCCGTTGCATACTTTCAGGCGCATGCAAATGTCACATAGCTATGCATTGACACACACATCCTCACACGTGTGTGTGTGTGTGGAGTTCAGTTCAGTTGAGTTTCTTCATTTTTCCTCTGTTTTTTTTGTTATTGTGCACGACTTTGGCATGTTTGCAATTTGAAATGATTTCAACAGGATGCCGGCGTGTCCAGTGCACTTTACCTTTAGTTTACTTCGCCTAACCTACAGTGCAAACAGGAAGAAGTATGCACAAATAACAGCAACAACAACAACAACTACAACTGGCCAATGTCTAAGGGACTAAGGGTGCCCGGGCCAAGCAATCAGCAGCAGGAGTTGCAACAGCAACAACAGCACCAGCAACAGAAGCTTCATCTGCAGCACAAACAAAATGTATCCTATCCAATGTTTGACTTCCTCTATTTGTTTTTTTCTCTCAAGCACAAGTCACAAGCCAAAACAACAACACAAAAATAAACTCAAAAGTCTTTGGCATTTTGACCGCCACAGTTACAAATACACTCAACTCATATGGCATATTAATATTTATGTCCAACCACAAATTTATGTTGATATAGAGTGGGTATATTCATGTCATATTCGTTTGGAAATGGTATTATACAAATTGGAAAAACTTAATTTTTCATAAAAAAAAACCTACTAAAATGGAATTTACTAAAATAAATGAAGAGTTGCAATTTATGTTCTCCGAATTTTCGAAATACCTAAAATTAACCTAACTTGTAAAATTAAAATACATGTTTAATAGACTTATTTTTATGTATACCATTAATTTAAAAAACAAGAACATATTTAATATATACACTTCAATATAATTAGGTTTGAAGCAATGCTTGATCTTTATTTTATATTTGAAGAGTCTGAGGGGTCTTTTTTCTTTTATTATATAATTCATTTAGATAACAGTTCTTGATTCTAATCAAATATTAAATTTAGGAAGAACTAAGGAATTTAATAAATAATATATATACATTTATAAAAATATATATATAAATTATCTACGATTCAAATTGATATAAAATGTCCATGTCTGATCTTGTTTAATTTAAAATAACTAATTTATGGCTATGCTTTTAACATATTCAACTAAATAGTAATGTTATATATTATACTATAGCATTACTTCTTGTTTTATAAAGTAAAATACAATTCAAGGTATTTTAAATAAAGTAAACAACTTCCAATTTATTCGTAAGCGGAGCGTTCATAAAATTCATCATTGCCCAAATGCTTGTTGCACAGTTTTATGCGTTGTAATCAATATGAAAGAACTTATGCGAGTATTGATTTCTCGGGCAATGCTTGCGTGTTATCTGGCGCTTTTAATCAACCATAAACATGTCGAAACATGCATTAGCCGAGTTCAACATACATTCGAATATAGTTCGGATAGTTCATTGGGTTCATTTGTAACCCAAAACGAAGTCAGACACGCATTTTCCCAGTGCGCCATTATGTGGGGCATGCGGCATGTAGCATGTGGTAAGTGCGAGTATCTCTTTAAATCGTAAAATATGAAATTGCGTGCAAGTGTAAAATTATACACGTAATTTCGTTACAGTTCACGCATTTTTCGTTTAACCATCTAATGGATTCCTAAGTGGTTTAGTTTATGGACATCCCCCGTTCCTTGGCTCGAGTTCACAACATTCGCATATGTATTTGTATGATTAATGCAAAGGTTAGAGAACGTGGCGTTCGGATTATTTATTATCCTTCCTTGCAGGAATACAGGTACAACGAATGATTTCAAAATGACTCAGTAATTTTTTATAGTAGCTTTAGTTTTGTAAATACATTTGTGCTTAAGATGCTCAGATATAAAGGTGTTAACGAATTTTAGTTATTTAAAAACGATTGTTTACTAAAAAAGCTAACCGATTCCCCGTGTCAACGTTCGAGCATTTCTAACCCATTTCTCAATTGTCAAGATTGAAGCTGCCGAATTTCTAATATGAAACGGATGAAAATTTATTCCTATAAAAATAACTATATTCTGTGTGATTGAAATAATTTAAATGAAAATAGAAAATATGATGGAACCATTGAACAGAAGTGAGAATGATTTATTTAACTTAATGTATCTGTGCCATACATTTTATTGTCATTGCCGGCAGGAAACGTAAAGGCAGAAGGATCCATCTCCGAAACCGAAAACTGGCCTACTGGTCTTAATTACTATGGCTGACAATATTGTATATTTTGAATGTAGTACTGTGTCAATATACCTAAAATATCCGTTGGTATATTCTTAATTTGGTATATTATAAAATAAATACCGCAATGTATTGTTTTTATTCAAAATGGGTACCGGGTATCTCACAGTTGAGCACACTCGACTGTAGCTTTCTTGTATTATTATTATTATTATTATTATTATTATTGATTTATAATGATTTATTGTGGCAATTAGACATAAAAGGAAATAGAATATCAAAATTGAATATTCATGTGAATGTCATCTATACAAGCCGTGATCGGTAGAAGGACCAATTCCATGCTGGATGCGTCATTGGAAACTCACTCAATCAGATAAGCAAATATTACGTCGAATTCTGTGGCTTCGTATTCATGATTGTGGTAAGGACTTTCGACTACGTCGTGGCCAATCAGATAATATAATTGTTGTTAAGAGCCGCACATCCCGTATCTGAAGTCATCGACAGAATGTAGGACAAAAATTGGTGTATGAAAAGGATTATTATAAAGATTCCTTAGTTTCACTGCATCGCTAGTAAATTAATTTTATCGACGCGTCCTGATAATTCCATTTTAACGTTGTACTTGCGAATACAGACACGGAGAGCTCAGACGAAACCAATGTCGTCAATAATTTTAAAAAACTGAGGGACCATTATACAAAATTTGTGTTTGAGAATATGCTTTATTTTTATACCCAAGGTAAAAAAAATCAAAATAATATTTAATAATTAAATCTTTTAATAAAAAGAATATATTTAAAAACCAGGAAACATTTTTAAAAACCAAAGTATTCGCAAAATTGTTTGCATTTTAAATGCATAGCTTGAGTGTTGAAAGCGGTTGAGTGCACTTGAAAATAAAATAGACTTAGACTCGGGTCAGTGGTGTGGATACAAACACGAGAAGAGAACATTTTAAGGGGGTTTATTTATCGCTTTTATTGGCCCTGGAAGTACGAAGAGAGAATGAGTGATAATACACTTGTAAACGGCTTTCTAGAGGAGATGAGAAGCTGGCAAGTGTGCATAGAAATAATATGTGAGGATCCCAATTGAAAGGAGTTCTTTCTGGCAGCACGTTGATTGAATAAGTCAACGCTTGAAAATTCCAACTAAACTTAGTCTGGGGCCGAATAAAGTTTGACTATTATGCAAAACTGTAGCCGAAAAAGTGAGCGAGATACAAGTTTGAAATAGGTGTGTGTGTTTTTCGGGGATCTAGGAGGTGCACAAAGGGGTCAAACGGGGGATTGGGATCGGCGATAGAGGGGTTAAGGGGTGAGGTTAGATGGCCAATGCAAATGCGAGCTTATAGTGAAAATTCAATGAAGCTTAGCAAACGTCTGCGTAGTCTAAACGACTAAACTTGCGCCACTAATTGGGCGTGTGACTTGCCAGTCAGCTGCCCAAAAGAGGCAGGAAGGCAGAGGGGTGGTGCTTGGGAGGGGAGAGTGAGTGTCTGGGTGTGCTATGTGCATCAATGAACCGTAAAGCTATTTCGTCATTTAACGTTAAAAGCAACGGGCGCACAAAGGCGGCCCGACAAAAACGCGACCAAAGTGAAAAAACTAATTTGCGCTGCTTCAAAAGCAAACACAGGAACAAGTTGCTACGGGGTTTTGTGTATGTGTGTGTGTGTGTGTGTCTGTTTATGTTCTGGGGCATATATAGAGAATGTAGAGAATGGGGAGAAATGCTGGTGCTGACTAAAGAAAAACATACACGTATTTTGGCCAAGCAAAAAGAAAATTGGGTAGCGCGCTGAGTGCTAACCGAAAAACTTTTTCATTTATGCCCCGAAAATGGAGGCAACGTCGTCTCCTCGAATGTACGTAGGTACAAAAGGTGGCACCTACAGTTCTTGCCACCACTGCCACAAGCCACAGCACAGCACCACAGCACAGCACAGCAGAGAACAGCATACCAGCTGCCAATATGATGACGTACCGTAGCATGAATTGGGTGCCCAATACTCTCATGCTCTGCATCCAGCTTGGGAGTGTGCTCTGTGTGCGTGTCTGTGTGTGTGTGTGTGTTTGTGTGTGCTCTGTTTGCTCGGTGGCATGTCAATATTGCATAAGAGACGCCACGGGCGGTGCAGACTGGGTAACTTGGGAACAGTTCTGTAGTTAACGCGCAGCTTCCCCAACTCGGGTTGAGGTGTATGACTTGCCTGGCCTGAACCGATGTCAATCAAAATTCCCATAACCAATGCAGCCCTTCGTTGTCCTCCCTACACTCTGTATATGTGTGTGTGTGTGTGTGTGTGTGTGTGTGTGTGTGTGTGTGTGTGTGTGTGTGTGGCATGTGCTTGCTTTATGAAAGCTTTGGCACATGTGGCGCATAAAAAACGAGAGACGGCAGCAAGACGAGCTGCTGGACGAGACGTGTGGAGGCAACCGATGTGTGTTTGAATGGCCAAGAAACATGCGCTGAAAAGGATTTCGTCCTGCGTCTTTCACTTGCTTTACCCTCTCCCTTGACGAGGACACTCACCCAGCTGAAGGCAATCCGGCAAACCATCAGCCAAACGAAACGCCTTTGCAATATTAAATTGCCAAAAAAAAAAAAAAAAATAGTATTGCTGAAAAAAATCAATTAGGAACATGTCAAACTGCAGGAAAAGCTGTTTTTGAAAATTGGTGTCAGCAGCAAATTTAATTTCAAGTTTTTCTCCTTTTCCACACGTTTCACATACGACGCATGGACAATGCTTAGAAATTGAAGTTGATATGAGGCGCAACAACTCATAGTTGTATAGTCAGTCAATAGCTACGTGTTCCCTAGTTTCATGCTTCTCACTTTGCCTCCATGACACTATGACTATTTTACTAATACATATGTAGATCTCAACTCTCCTAACTTTTTTGCGGCAGGAAATGTATGTAACAGGTAGAAGGAGGCATCTCCGACCCTTTTAATAAGATAGTCTTAGATATACTTTATTGATATATCTACTTTATTGAAGCATAAAGTAAGGATTTCATTATTTTACAAAGTAAAAACCATGACATTTATTCAAAATATTTATGTTTGAACAAAACTTTACAATATTTTTCAAATCAAATGAAGCCATGTAAGAAAGCTACTGAAAAGTGTGCTCGACTGTAAGATATTCGCTACCCATTTTGAGCAAAACAGTGCGATATGTTTCTTTAAAAGCAAAAAACGAAATATACTGCAAAAATACTGAAATGTACCAAAAGCTAAATTTGGTGTATTCATCTAGTACAACATTAAAAAAATATAGAGGCACGTAGTTATAATATCCTTTTCTTTTACTTTCCTATGTTTTTTTCTTATCAATAAAATTTTTAGTAATTAATTTTGACGAAATCGTTGAAGTTATTGGAATACAAGAAAAATTAGAAAGAATACAAAAACCAACTTCATTAAACTTCTCCAAATACTCAATATGACATTGTGTTGTAGTATCCATAAAAATTATAATTTATTTAAAATAGAACTGCGTATTTTGATTATTTTTATTAACAATACATTTACTTTAAAATTGAATAAATGAAAACAAATTCAGCTTAAACTTTCAAGTTTTTTTTTAAATAAAATAATTCGTTAATAATGTATGTTAATGCTATCGGAGATTATTATTAGCTTGCTTTTTTTATTTACTAATTACTTCAGTGTCTATGACTAAAAATGTTCAACTTCAATGATATCTACTGTTAATTTATGAAACTTACTAATCTCAATCTCATTGAAGTGTTAACTTTAAGTATCTGCGAGATGCACACAAATCAATCTAAGCATGTTCAGCAATGCATGGCAAATATTCGTAGAGCGAAATCTATATATTAACTCCATCGAATCGCATGCATGCATAAACTGCGAATTGCGATGCGAATGTGCATTAACATAAACAGGAACTTAGGGCCAGTGAAGCGTAAGACGCACAGGATTATTATTATTAATAATAATAACTGGCAAACATTGTGCAATGTGGGCGTAAACGACAAATGGGCAAAGTCAAAGGAGGGAATTGCGAATGTCAACTGAGTGTTCTCATGTTCAATTCAAATTCTACAAGGCAGTCAAATAGCGTGATGCGACTGATATGATTGAAAACTGCAGATAGTCGCGTGTGTATCTTGTTCTTAGTATCTTATATCTTGTATCTTGTGTCACTGGAGGATGCTGATGAAGTAAGTGAACGCAGTTGAAGTGAAAAGTTACGGAATGACGAGCATTCTAGCGAAAAGTGCAGATAAAAACCATCAGCTGAATGACATATAAAGATACAGATACAAATTTGTTGCGTTGACAGGCAAGTGTCAAATGCTCAAGCTCCCACCCAAAAGTAAAGATACAAATGGCAATTTATAATAAACATGGCCAATGATGGACATGCCTCGACCTTATGCCCGTCTCGTCTCCACCCCTCCGCCCACTTACTTAGGAAGCTAGCTTGCTCGCTCGCTTGGTCGTCATTAATGTCAAAAGTTATTGCGCAGGCGGCGTTAGGCGATAATGTTAATGTTAATGTTACTATGGATGCCATCTCGGGGGCGGCTGCTGCAGTAGCTCTGAGCTCTGTTGACTGACCACAAGCACTCACACTTGCGGCTGCCAATGCCCGCCGGCTCCGCCTCATCTCGGTGTTGTTGATGATGCTGCACACGCTCTTCCCCAGTTGACGGCACGTGTCCGGCCACGTTGTGCCGCGCTGTGTGTCGCCTGAAGGCAACGCCATCATCATCACCCATCACCCGTCACCCATCGTCATCGCCATTAGTTGCTGGCTGGTTTGAGTTACACGAAAGCTCGACTACTGTTTAAAGTGGAGGTTGGCTCGGTCTTAGCATGAGTGCTGACTGCTTGGTCCTTTCTAAATTAAAGCAGCAAAAAAATATATATTCTGATTATGCGTACTGTCTGCATTTAATTATCTAGAAATTAACATTAATCATATGCCTGGGCTAATTTAAAATCATAATCCTCTTCAACAGCCGCGGCTTTCATTGGTAAATATGGCTGAGGATAAAAACAGCCCTGAAGTTCACATTCTGTCTACGGCTGAACAAAAGTATTTAATTAGTTGGTTTGCTTTTTTTTTAAGTATTATAAGAGATAACTATCATTTTTAAAAGTCTATTATTTTTAAATATATTATTTATTATTTGTAAATATTATTATTATTATTATTATATTATATTATTATTATTATTATTATTATTATTATTATTTTATTATTATTATTATTATTATTATTATTATTATTATTATTATTATTATTATTATTATTATTATTATTATTATTATTATTATTATTATTATTATTATTATTATTATTATTATTATTATTATTATTATTATTATTATTATTATTATTATTATTATTATTATTATTATTATTATTATTATTATTATTATTATTATTATTATATATACAGGCTTATTCATTTTTCTAAAATGAAATTTTCCTTAAGTGTTTATAATAATATTTAATTATTTTTATTTCCTTTTAAATATTCCTCTTTTTAACCTTCATCCTCCGCCAAATTGCTTCCTCCAGTAATTTTCTGTTCATATTTATTCCTATTCTCAACTCTGTTGAAATTCCGCCCACCGCCCTACAATTTTATATATTCGCGCTTCGCATTTAGAAGGCTAATTAAATTATTTCTATATAAAAGTTTTATTTATTTATTTTTACAGCAGCTGCCGCTCAAGCGAACCGCATCCGCATCCTCATCCTCATCCTTGTGCCGCACTTTCGACGATTCAGAACTCGGTTGAGGCCCCGCAGCTAGCACGCTTCATTTGCTTGATGTGTCGTGGCTCCCAGAGATTCCCAGGCACATCCCAAACACACACTTTACCCACACGCATACACTTTGCTGCATCGCCTGGTTAGCATAATAAATCGATTAGCTCGCCAAGAGGCGGTCGCTGGAATTGGCATTGGCGTTGGCGTTGGCGTTGAGGTTGGTGTTAGGAGGAGTTTCTTTTTATACGAGTCTTGTTTGGGTTCGGGATTTGGCATATTTAATAATCATGAGGCTTTCAGTTGCAGCCCCAATCGGGATGATGACGATGATGCTGATGGCGATAATGATTATTCTAATACGCTGATGGGCAACCATCAAAACCCCGTCCCCCTTCAACTTGGACAGAGATCCGATCCGGCTCTCTGCTTGCCCCTTTCGCTCAAAATGATTGATGGCTTTTGTGGCACGCAGTTGTAGTTCCTTCTTGCTCTTGCTCTTGTTTTTGTTGTTTTCGTCCGGGTCTCAGCATATATATATATACGTATATACACTCACACTTATGTACTATGCTTTTGCCTGTGCCACGTTGCTTTTTTCCATGTCGTTTTGCATTTTTTCGTTTTTGTTTATGGTCCATCATCAGGCAGTGCCTCCGCTGCGTAATAAATCTCCTTATACTCCTTATATATACATACGTATAATTTTTTTCCATTCTTGTTTATCATTTTGTGTCATGCGATTTTCACTGCTCCTTTTTTTGTGGTCCACGCTTCACTCTCTGCCTTCACGTGCCTCTTCGTGTTTTATTAAAAAACAGCCGCATAAGTAGAAGCATCAGCAGCAGCAGCAGCGTCATATTAAAGCATTCCCAGGCATTAAAATTTCACATGAGCTGGGCTGACAACCATCCAACCATCCATCCATCCATCCATCCATCCATCCTACCAAGCAAAGCAAGCAACCTTCCAGCCATTCATCCATCTATCCATCCATCTCAACTTTGGCATTTCATATTAATGCTTGAATAATTTTGTGTATAATTTTGATCATCGTCAGGCATTAGTTACATTAGTTTTCATCCTTAGCTTTAGCCCATGACTAAATTTGCGAAATAGGCGGAACATTTGAGACATCCGTCTAGCAAAATATTAATATTGTGGGGGGAAACTTTCCCCCAAAAATATGTTTAAAGCAAATTTCAAAATTTATGCATGTACATTCTATAAATATGTTAAATTATCATGCTTTTAATATGTGTCTGCTAAACCTGAATTATGATTGTCGTTGTTGTTGTTGTCGGCATTATAAGTACTTGCTATCCACATGCTTATAATAAACTCTAAGTTTGTTGATTTAACCGTCCCATGAGCCGGAAAACATAATAATACAAGGTCATTTAAAATGCAGAGGAAAAATATTCCAATACCTGATGATGACAACTAAATAACGATAGCTGCTAGAGATGAATAAAATTAAATTTAGGAAAACTTAGAACTCTTTTCATTAAATATATTCTGATTGTCCTTAAAGACAGTAACAGATAAAGTTTATTTAAAGTGAATTAAAAGTTTGTCAAATATATCTTATGGAACAATAAATCCATTCAAAGTAATTTTTTGGGCTGCAAATGTGTAAAGTCTATTTAATATAAGATAATATAAATACACTAAAAATAAAATTAAATTAAATAAAAAAATTATCTTTAAACAAGGTCGCTAATATACTTTTTACCACAATATTCTATAATATTAAAGATTTAAAAATTCATTTAGAAACCTTATAGTATATAAAATGTCAAATGTTAGAAAAGAAGCTTCCGAACTAAAATTCTCTGAAATAGGAAGTCCTTTTTTGATATACAGAAAGTATTTAAGTGATTATTTAGAAGTGCAAGTTATTAAATAAAATAAAGAACTTATTAATAAATATTTTATATAATTTTTTAGGATTTTATATATGTTATAAGACATTTGAAATATAAATTTTTCATTATTCGAAGTATATTGAGAGCAATGTAATTATAATTTAAGAACATCTAATGAATATATTTCAATATACATTACGCCTATAAATTCATATCTCACGCTATCATCTCTAGGTGCTGGCTCATGACACGAGTTTTTGTCGCAATTCGCGTTCATAATGTCCACATGAGTATGGGTGCATATCAAGCACAACACACACACACTCTCACACACAAAATATACAAACATACATTTATTAAGAGCCTCAGGGACAATAATGACGAAGTTTGCACAACGACAACCTGACTCACATCCTTACACACTCGTGTACTGATGATTACATTGGGCTCGCATCAATTATTCAGAGTAAAATGTATACGGATTTTTTCACAGCTATATCGCTTGAAAGGGGGCAGGCGACTGAAGGAGGCGGTGGCAACCGCACTGTGGGTAAACATATTTGCACTGGGCGCACGCTCAAATTGGGCGTGATTTTCAAGTGCTCAGCCTCAGCCTTCTTGCCACACATTGCCGCAGTTTTGATTATGTTTGTCTATTTGTTGTACGACGAGTACATGGTTCCTCATGCATTTTTGAGTCCGATTTTCTCTCGCAGCAAACTGTTTGCTTACGGTCAAGGCAATTAGGTTTTTTTTTGCCAGCCGCAGGCCGGTCAGAAAAAAAAAGAATTCAATAAGTAAGCGTCTTAGCGTCAACCCACAAACAGCAGACCAATTTCCAGTGGCAGTTTTTGGTATGCGGATCCACGCCATTGGTTAGGTATACAGTTTGCCCTTTTTACTTGTTGGCTGCCAGAGAGACCCACCGGGGCCTGCTGCCAGGCTCCTTCCTGACATTTAATTTTCGATTTTAATTGGATACTAACAGCAGGATGCTCGGCAGCCAACGTCCTGCTGCCGCTGATGGGCGAACTACAACTGGTCGGGGACCTAGAATAAAAAAAAAAAAGAAAAAGAAACAAGTCAGCAGGTGGCAAAGCTGCTCGACGTAAAGATACTCTGGCAATTTATTAAATATGGTTTTCTAGAAAATGTTGTAATAGTTAATTGCAAATAATTGAGATAAGTAAACTAGAAACTGATGATTTTGAAATCGGTTTATTTAGTGACCGAATCTACCCCACTTTCATTCTCTCTGCAATGCAGGGTATGCCAGAAAAGGAAGCAAAAATAGTAAATTAAAAGGTACACAACATGGCAACCAGCCAGCAGCATCAGCATCAGCAGTAGAAGCAGCAGTAGGAGCTGCTCCAAAAAGGAGTTGGCTAACATAATTGAAAAAGCGCTTTTCTATTAAGAACATTGCCAGTTGAGGAGAGTCGAAGAATGGAGGAAGAACAGCAAGGGGGAAGGGGCGGGGAAGCGACTCTGTCGTGGCGGCAACTTGAAGCACTGATTGGCGGCGGCGCCTATTGACTGACTTAACACGCCATTGAGTAGAGAAGCTGCAGCTCCTACAGCAGCTTTCTGTGCTCTAGAGCTGCGAGGCAACAGCAATTGAGGGGGCAGCATGCAAATTGGCGGCAAAAGTAGAGGAAGAGAGTGGAGGCAGTGCGGAGGAAAATGCTCGTTGGGACAAAAAGCGCAACCGTCGACTACAGTCGAGTGGCGTTCGAATGGGGCATGGATTTAAAGCAGCCAACCCAGCCAATTAATGGCAACAAGCTCGTCTCGTTTCGTCTCGTCTCGTCTCGCCGGGAGATGCGATGCTGATGCGATGCGATGTGATGCGGCGCCTAATTAAAACGATGCTGAGATGCAAAAGAGTTTTCCAATCAATCAGACGCCAGTATTAGCGTGTGGGAAAATAGGGAAAATTAGGCAATTGGCAAATGGAAATTTTCATGCGCATTGTCGCCGCCGTTCGTCGTTGAGCAGCAACTGGGGGTAAAAAAAAAAAAAAAACAAATACGAAGAAAATATTGCATAATTATAGCTGATAATTGTTAGGCTCCCCTTGCAGTTCTCTCTGCTATGTATGCCCCGGGGGTTGTTGCCTGCTTCCCTCGAGACAATTGACAACTTGATATTGTTGTTTGTCGTTAGCTGTCTTAAAGCCAGCTTGACATGTCTAGCTCGACTTGTTCTTTAAATGTAAAGTCAGTAAGGCAGAGAGGCTGAGAATTTGGTGAAAGACTTGATTGACAGTCGTCGTCGTTGTCGAGCTCAGCACGATGGCAACAGAATTATGGCTTAATTGACATATGCACAGCACTCTTGTAGGGAATAGCTCTTGAATTCCCCCTCCATCGGTCAAACAGTGGAACAGTCGAAGCTGCTTTCACCCTTTCATAAATGCACTTATAACATGACGACGCGACGTCATAAGCACAATATTTGTATGTCTATGCCATGCCGTGCGGTGCCGGGATAATATTTCTTTAAGTAGACACCAACTGACAGCGCAATTAAGGCGGAGTAATTATTTTAAGTAGGGTTACATTTGTCAATACCCCCGAGCTGAGAGTTGCCCAAGAGATTCTTCTCAACATTACACCACTGGCCGGTCAGATCCATTTCCATCCATCAAAAAAGGGTTTGCAGATCTCAACAGTATAAATCGCAGTTACTTTTCTTTCCAAAGGATATCCTTGTATATGTCGGAGAGTAAGTAATGCAGATTCGACATACTGACGTCACTGCGCAGCTGTGCGTGCGTCTCGGCACATTGCTGCGTAGTTGTAGGTGCACTTTGGCATTTTGGCAATGCGTAGTTGCTTGTGCGTTTCGGCACATTGTCAATGCGTAATTAAGAGTGTGCATGTTAGATTGCATCATTCTTCATTTGCGCTTTGTCGGTTGTCCGCATTTTGTCGCTTTGCCAAGTACAGTTATTGCGGGGCGACAGCGTCGAGACGCTGTCGCCGAGTGTGGTTCGATGGCTATGGCGTAGACAGTAAAAGGATCGAGCGGGCAGTGTGCTCGTAGAATCGCCTGTGAGAGCATCGAAACTCGCTTCGCGATAATGAATAAACAGACTTCGGTAGAACAGACTCCGACATCAGAAGTGGGATTCGGCCCTGACCAAAGTACTTCAAGGAATGTCTTCGCGTTAATAGAGCAACAAAAATCTGAATTTTTTGGCTCTGATTAAGATTCCGGCGAGCGAGTTGAAATAAATAGTGAGATCTGTTTGCCGAAATATAATCCAGACAATGCTGGTGTGGTTTGTAACTTTGCGAGAAAAATTATTAAGTGACAGTGCTCTTATAATAGTGTTGAGTACAGCTTTGGAAGGTTTGGCGATCCAGTGGTTATCTCAATTATGTTACCCTAGAATAAACCTGGCAACAGTTCCGGCAATTGTTTGAGCAGCGGTACGAGTCATCTGAGACGCCAGGCGCCGTCATTGTGAATCTTTTTAACAGTCGTCCAAGCAATAGTGAAAGTTAGCCCGTTCTTGTGAGTTGTTGTGTGACAATACTGTGCACAAAGCTGCGAAATTTAAATTTCGATCAAATTGCCATTGCGTTGGTTCTTGGACAGATGGCTAATTTCGATCGGCGTCTGCAGCATGGTACATACAACGCATGTAACCAATCGACGTGAATTGCAAGCGGAGTTGCAAGTGTTCTCAGCGGTAAGAGAACGTCGTTTTATATCAAACGGGGAACTAAAGGCCAAGCGTGCTAAAAGTGTGGGAATTAAATGTTATCAGTATGAAAAACTTGGTCATGAAAAGCAAGATTGTAAAACTGAAATGTGTGCACAAGTTCTGGGAACTGGAAAGGAGTGGCGATCAGAGCAGTCTCGTCATGGAAAGGCGAATGTAACTTGCTACAGATGACAGGAGCCAGGACACATTGCCACTAATTGTCCAGAAGAAGTGGGAGTACGATCGGAAAATGGAGTAGAGCTGTGAGCTATGATGTAGCCTCAATCGAGTATGCGGGTGAGAGATTTCCAATTACATTTCATTTGGAGCTGAGCGCTCATTATTTGAAGAAAGCGTTTTTTGTAAGTTAGTTGGTAAGAGGCGTTTTTCCTTGATAGAGGATGGGTAGCGCCAGTACTTACAGTGCCGCACAGGCTGAATTGGTATCATGTTTAAGGTTGGTTCTTTGGTTGTTTTGTTTTATTAATACCAGTGGAAAAAAGTGAAATGACACTAGTATGAAAAATAATATTGTAATTGGTAGAGAAATATTGGATCAAGGATTATTAGTGGAAGTTTCTTATGATAATTTGAAAATCGTTAAAACTAAAGTTGTGAACGTGTGAGAAACCGTTCTACATGCTAATTCTGATAAGATTGAGACAGAAATGCTCGGAAATTAAAAAAAAAAATAAATAAAAAAAGAAGTTTCAATATTACTAAAGCAATAGTCAATATTTTATATTGAAGCATATTAGCGGTTGCAATTTGTATTGGATGTTCTAGTCAAGGCAGATTCTCATTTAACATTCAAAATGTTTTTTCTTGAGATTGCATTGGTTATGGGATGAAGGCAGAGGAGATGCATTCAAGGTTGGAGAAGGTAGAGTTGCTAGTGTCGTTGATCGTAGGAACATGGTGGAGGTCGCTAGATGCGAGAAGACAGAGTTTGATAAGGGTAAGACTAAGATAATTTGCTTCTGTGTGGGTGACTTTGTGTTGCTTAAAAACAGTGAGAGACAGCAAACAAAATTAGACCCACAGTTCAGAGGACCTTTTTTTGATGGTCGAGGTATTGGACGGAGACTGGTGCATTTTAAAGTCTACACAGAACAATAGACGTTACAAGTACCTACACGAAAGTTTGCGAAAGCTACCGGATGTGCAAATCCCAGAAGAATTAGATATAAATTATAAAGAGAAAAGTCTGTTGGAAAAGTCTATTGGAAAAATCTATTGGAAAAGTCTGTTGAAACAAAAGAGAATCCGTGAAGTCATGTGATTGGCGATGGACGAGAGTTGTTATAGCAATGCGATTGTTGATTTCGTGAAGCCAAGTATTGGGCGATGGACGAGAAATATGGTTGATGAATTCGTGAAGCCAAGTATTGGGCGATGGACGAGAAATATTGTTGATGAATTTGAGAAGCCAAGAGTTGGGCGATGTACGAGAAATATGGTTGATGAATTCGTGAAGCCAAGAGTTGGGCGATGGACGAGAAATATGGTTGATGAATTCGTGAAGCCAAGTATTGGGCGATGGACGAGAAATATTGTTGATGAATTTGAGAAGCCAAGAGTTGGGCGATGTACGAGAAATATGGTTGATGAATTCGTGAAGCCAAGAGTTGGGCGATGGACGAGAAATATGGTTGATGAATTCGTGAAGCCAAGTATTGGGCGATGGACGAGAAATATGGTTGATGAATTTGAGAAGCCAAGAGTTGGGCGATGTACGAGAAATATGGTTGATGAATTCGTGAAGCCAAGTGTTGGGCGATGGACGAACAGGGAACTTAATAAAATGAGTGAAGTCAAAGTTTTTGGCGGTGGAAAACTTAATTTGTTTGAAGATGCGTTTGGCATTAGATTGAAGTGTTGGTTAATAAAAGTTTAGCTATGTATCTTGGATAAAGAATGGATGATTTGAACTGACTATTGTACAATTTAAAAATGTTTAACGATCTTTTGCTTGAATATGTGAATGAAAGAAATGGGCTATAAGAGAATATAACCTGAGATATGTTAAAGTAAAGTTATGTTATGGAAGACTACATGGACTTGAGATTATTTGTCTGGGTTAATCTGAGGAATTGAAATTGGAAAGTGAGATTGAAATTTAGATAGTTATTATAGACACGAGGACGTGTATATGTCAGAATGGCCGTGTCGGAGAGTAAGTAATGCAGATTCGACATACTGACGTCACTGCGCAGCTGTGCGTGCGTCTCGGCACATTGCTGCGTAGTTGTAGGTGCACTTTGGCATTTTGGCAATGCGTAGTTGCTTGTGCGTTTCGGCACATTGTCAATGCGTAATTAAGAGTGTGCATGTTAGATTGCATCATTCTTCATTTGCGCTTTGTCGGTTGTCCGCATTTTGTCGCTTTGCCAAGTACAGTTATTGCGGGGCGACAGCGTCGAGACGCTGTCGCCGAGTGTGGTTCGATGGCTATGGCGTAGACAGTAAAAGGATCGAGCGGGCAGTGTGCTCGTAGAATCGCCTGTGAGAGCATCGAAACTCGCTTCGCGATAATGAATAAACAGACTTCGGTAGAACAGACTCCGACATATATTTCCATTGTACAAGGACTTAAAGGCCGTCTGTATTTAGATATTTTCTTTATGAATCCTCTGCCATTTTTTATATTTTATTTGCAGAACAGTTTTAGGGTTTTCATACACCTTAATATTATATATAAGTTTCCTTCAATGTGATATATGTGTAATCATTCTTACATTTGATATTAGTAAAAATTGTTTTATTAATGCATCTTTTGTAAATTATTTTGCTTTTTAAAAATGTATTATGGGATCATTACATTTATTCTTTAAATACATTTGTGCATGACATTCTAGGTAAAACTAAATTACAATAATAATTATAATTTCAATAAAGTCCAGTGTGAGATACCCGCTACTCAATTTCAATAAAAGAAAAACGGTACGCTATTATTCTTAAAACATAACAAATTAATGTTCATAAAAATACTCAAATAAAATATAAGGCTATACTTGGTATATCGATATATCTACAACAAATTATAGTTTTATTTCTTATAGTTCATGCGGGCGAACGGACAGACAGACAGACGGACATGGCTATAACGTCTTTTCTTTTCACGCTGATCAAGATATATATCGAAGATGACTCCTTCGGCTTGTTACATAGATTTGCTGTAGGTACATGCTTCTATCCTATGGAAAGCGAGTGTAAAAATGCACTCCATACTACAAAAACTAAAACTTAACTAAATCGAATATAAAATGAAGTTTTGTATTGCTTTGGAAAGCGTTTCAAATATATAAATTTCAATATATTTTATTTTCAATGCCACTGCGCTTTATAGCTAATGTTATAAAGCAGAGGAAGCTTGGTAGAAAATCATTAAATCATAAACAATTAGCCTTGTATTACTTCCTCTTAATCATGCGCCATTTGCAATTAATTTAAACGCAATTTGCCGACCCCATGCAGGGCGGATGAAATCTGGAGAGGCAAAAACCCAAGAAACATTTGCGCATCCGCTGGCCAAAGACGTGAATCTTACACGCGTACTAAAAATTAGGCAGAAGCTGGCTGGCTGGCTGACAGGACCATTAAATATATCCACCCACCCAAGCAACACACGCACAGACACGCACACACACACACGCGCAAATCTTTTGCACAAACATAATTTTGAAACAGACACACGATGTGGAGAGAGTGTGGGCTTGTTGCTCTGCTCCCCCACTCTGTCTCTCTCTCTCTCTCCCTCCGTTTGGCAACCCTGAGAAAACGTGGACACATCTTGGAAATCTCGACAGCAAATTGCTGGCAATCCACGCAAATGGCTTAGAACAACGGGTGGCATTACAGCGAGAGCGAGACTCGCAGATACAGATACAGATTTAGCAGATAGCAAAAGACAGCAGCAGCAGCAGCTACTTAATACTCGCAGTTGCCGGGCCGCATAATTTTTGCGCGCAACGAAAAGTTTTGCAAGGCGGCCACAGGAGCGAAACCACCCAGAGATGCTCGACAGGACATGCTCGAAGATGAAGACGAAGCAGGAGCACCCTCTTGCCCTCTTACTCACCCAATGGCGTGTCGGGCATAAATCATAAGAAGAAACAGCAAAGGCAGAAAACTTGCAAACGAAAGTTTCCCCCGCAAAATGCAAAAGAAGAAAAAAAAATCGAGCCAACGGCGGATCTGCGAAATTTGTCTTGGCGTTTGGATTTATGTTTTTGCGACGCTTCTCGAGAGAGCGAGATGCACACACCCAACACACACACAGAGACAAATAGGAAGAAGGTAAATTCAGGAAATGCTGTCTTCGCAAAACAAAGACCAAGTACGAGAAACCAAAAAAAGCAAAACGAACGAACACAATATGAAAATAAAAACCAAATACGAAAGCCAGAACGAGAAAACCAAGAATACAACAAGCCTACAAGCAAAGTCTTGGCGGCCATGATTTATGGCAAAGGTAGCAAAAGTTGCCTTGACTCTGGGCCCCCCCCAGCCCAGGACCAAGGAGGATAACTTTAAAAAGTTTGCTCCTTTTGCAGGATTCACAGGATTTGCATTTGAGCACTCGTGCCGTGTCGTGCCATGCCGTTCAGGAAACTCGATGGGGGCCTCTAGATAAAATATATTTACTTCTATTCGTACTTACATATATATTCTATGTACCTTTTATTTGCACGCATTTTGCAGTTTTGTTCGACTCGAGTCTGTTTGGAGCTGCTTCCTGTTTTATTTAGCCGAATTTGTCATATTTTGTCGGAGGTCTTTTAGGCGAAAGCCAAGTGCCGCACATTTGTTTGCAATGTTCTTTCAAATTGTCGTTTAACTTTCTTTCTGGAGTTCTGGAGTGAGAGCTTCCAGGTCGATAAGGGAGTTGGTCAATATTTTGAACTTCTTAAGGTTAAAATAATAGCATAAGTTAGTCAACTAATTAGCTTGAGGGTTTGCTACTTTCTAGAAATTAGGTTTGTCCGCTAACTGTGTGACGGCGAAGTAATTGGTAAGAAATGAATTACCATTTAAATAATTTATAATTTTTTTGGAGCTATTCATTTGCATATGTATATGTTCAGAAATTTAATAGGTACCATTGAAGTATTTTAATTATTTTTGATTTAATTGTCTGTCCGCCGTAAAGATCTGAGAAGTTGTGGAAATACAATTGCTTTGCTGCATTTATAATTTAAACGAACTTCATAATTATTTTAAATCTTGAGTATTATGTTTTCATTGGTTGTAATTAAAAATCCATTGTAAATGAATACTAATAAAACAATTTACTAAAAATTAATTTCGAATATACAATTTATAAATATAATATAAAAATGTACTTAACGTAATAAAGGTATTCTGATTAAGATGTTAGTTGTTAAATAGATACATTTAATATTAGGTGTTTATCATTAAAGTTCAAATTAAAGTCTTAAATAAAAACAAAATCTTTTCAATTTGAGGATTTTTCAATATGATTCAAATCACTCGGAAGATCCAAGCTAACAATCAATTGGTTAAAATATAAACCAAATAAATTCTGTCATCTTGCTTCATGCGACGGTTTTAATTAAATTCTAAAATATAATAAATTTACACTTCCAATTTTATAACAATAACTTCAATTACTAAATCGAAAGTAATAACTGTAAAATTGCTTATGGAAATTTAGAAATGGGCATGTCCAGGACAAGTACATAGAGAAACTCAATCAAACATAATCGTATTACGAGTGCAAATAACAATACTGAGAGCTCAGTCCCATTGATCTGGCCCTGCTGGTACTTATAATTTTTCAATTCACAAAAAAAGAAATGAAAGAAAAAGAACACAATAACAGGAAAAAGCAGGAACAACGGCAACCAGCCAATGTCCACAAAAAAATAAAGAGGAGAGAAAAAAAAAACAATTTGTGGAAAGCCATAAACGCGCCCATTGGAGAAACACTGGACAACAAAAAAAAAGTTCAAAGCTGTTACATGACCAAGTGGCAAGCGAAGCAAGCAGAAACAGTAACAACACCAAATAGGAATTACACCAAATCGAACTGAGGCGACAACAACTTCAAGAAGGAAAACTCCCAGGCGACAGGCAAAACAGACGACGTCAAAGTTTCGGATGGGATCGAAGGGAATTCTGGGAGGTTGATGATGCTGATGCGTTGGGGGTATGTGGAGTGTATCGAATAGCGCGCATGGCCAACGTGGACTTGGGGACGAATGTTGTGTGCGTCCGCCATTTTGTGTACAGACTGCGACATCCACCCGCTTACGCACACACACACACAGCAGACACACACACACACACACTCATAAAATATGCGGAAGTTCAAAGTATGATGCGGAAGTCTGTATGACTGCGATTGCTAATGGATGTCGGTGAGTGGGATGACGATGAGGCTCTGACGATGACGATGACGATGACTAAAGGGAGCCAAAGGCAGCAGCAACAGCAGCAGCAGGTATGGGAAAAATGAGGGCACAGTGCTTGGATCTGCAGCTTGGGCAGCTTGTACGGTCGAAAGCATTTCAAATTTCGAGTGCTGGAGTCGTCGTCGTTGTCGTCGTCCGTTATGTGGAGAGCTGTAAAAAATCGGGGCTTTTAAACCACGCGCGCTGCAAGTTTTTGGCATCGAGTCCAACGGTGTACGAAGTTAGATAAACGGATTAAGTGGCAACAATGTCACACTACACCCACAGACCAAAAGAGAAGCAGAAAGAGACAGCCAGAGTGAGAGAGACAGACAGAGAAAAGGACAAGCGAAGATAGACTGAGAGCGAAAGAGCTTTAGCAACAGTCGGGCGAGGGCGAGGTGGACGAGCATCTAGATTGAAGGGACCTGGCAAATGGCTCCGCCTTTTCATCAGCTTTTGACCAGCTTGCCAAAATACAACAAAAGCAACCACAGCGACAACATATACAAGAAACATAGTAGTAACCAGCTGGCCATAAACAACAAATCGATATGCTATTAAAGGCGACCAATATTAATGATGTTACTCCAAGACCGTCGCACATTGGCATCACACTCAACAATAAATAATTGCAATGCAATTATAAACCAAAAGAAATTAAAATTTGCTTAAAACAAGAATAATAATTTAAAAAATAGAAAGGATAATATTTGGAATATAATTTTTAAAATCTAATTATTTCATCTAATTATTATAATAAAATTACTAACAACCTGAAAAAATGTTAACTACAAGAGGTAAAAAATATAAAGTTAAATTTTTAAATAAAACTTGAACTTATACAGAATGTAAATCAATATAAATATGTACACACATTAATTGAACTATAACTGAAACAACTTATGAAAATGTAAAAATTTAGTCTTAAGCATTCTGAAAAAATTTCCATATTTTTTCATTAAATTCACATATTCAAAAAAATTTATAAATTATGAAATTTAGTAGTAGTGCTTAATTAAATAAAAATCTAAATCTTAATAAAAGTCTAAGTTTTATTAAACTAAAATCTGAAAATAAACAAAATACTATTCTATAAAATCTGCAACTTAATACTATAGAATATAAATTATCAAAGTGGGTATAGAATTTGTATTTATAAACAACATTTTTTTCTTCTCTTTGCGAATGTGAAAATAAAATGAATATGATGAAAATCGTTTTAGGGAGACTGTGCTTGTTTGCCCATTTGCCTTTTGGAATGATGCATTCCGAGATTGGATGAGGGAATTTCGCTCGCTTCTCTTCGGCTGCCCTTCTCTGTTGTTTTCGGTACACTTGCTGCCCCTTTATGAATTTGCCGAGTAGAAGGTAAACGCTCCACGGACTTACCTGCCCTGCGCTTTAAAGCAGAATGTAAAGGGCCCAAGCAAGGTTCGTCCTTTGCAGTAATTCTGTTGTCGTTCTGCGTTTAATCAAACACACTTCCGTTGCAAACGGCTTGAACCGCTTCAATCAAACAACAACCACAAATATTTCAAGTGCGGCTGGTTGGATGACTGGCTGGCAAGTGCAGGATAGAAGTATTAGGCGGAGAGGCGCAGCAGTGGCAAAGACAAAACTCCTCGACAAGAAAATACCTCGACGATGATGACGATGATGATGAACCCTTCGCCTGCCACTCGAGTGCACACGGGGCATCGAGAGAAGCAAGAGAAATAGACACTGCCAAAGGGGGGGAAACGGAGAGGGAAACGCAGACGCTACGAAGCAGAGGAACAGGTCTCTATGGCACTTGAGGCTGAGCGGCGCACCGCTCGCCATTGTTTTCCAAGAGACGACCGCTGTTTAAAAAAAAAAAAAAACAATAATAATAAAAAAGTGGGTGAAATATCGTTGTGCGGTAGATGGCGAAAATACCAAAAATGCCGATTGCCACTACGACCACTCGAGTCGAAGAGCTGGCAAAATTCTATTCTATTTTGGAGGATTTCAGCTGCTGCAGCCTTTTGGCAGCCACTTGAACATCACGTGGAAATATTTCATAAATTACGCGCCTAATTAAAAGGGAGCACACACACACACACACGCTCACACCCCACAACATAAAAAAGAGAAACAAGAACAAAAATAAAACTGAAAACTGAAAAGCAACTCATTGAACTCAGCCAACCTCGAGTGTCTGACCAGACTGAGTTGAGTTCCACTGCGGTTGTCCCTGAGTACCACGTCGGGCAGACGTCGCTCTCTCCTACTTTATTGCTACACTTATTAGCCTTCCCACCCCCCACTCCCAACTCCCAACTCCCGCCCCCCCGCCTCCGACAACCCTTTGGCCAGTCCTCGCGCCACTCAATTATTGGAGTCGCTGATTTATTGCAGTCGATGCCTGGCATCGCCGTTGGCCAGTTTCACATTGGGTTGGTCTAGACGAGTTATTGCTCTGCCATTTTTTTTCTCTCTCTTTTTTGATGAATCTGAATCTCATTCAAGTTCTCTCTCAGTCTGAGTATCTGAGTGTGGGTTGTAATGGGCAATGGCTGTTCATTTGCATTCGGCGGTGGCTGTTGCTGTTGCTGTGGAGCTTATTGGTGGTTGACCAACACACAACATACAACACTCGAAAAAGGGGGCGCAATTTCAAGTGAAATTTCTCTTTTATGGACTGCACACACATCGATGCTCAATCGATAAAGAGTGCTTTAATATGAAGTCTGCCATTTGTTTGGGTAAAATTTGTAATCACATTTCCATTCATTGCTTTACATGTTTGTCAATTAATAAATATCATTTTCATTATCATTTGACATTTTTGTAAAACACTTTCAAAATATAACTAATTTTTTTAATCAAAATCTTATTTAAACATTGATAATTGATGTCTGTACAATAAGTAATCTTGGTTAATCACATTTGAGTTTATGGCTTTATATATTGGTCAATAAATAATACATATTTATCATATGATTATAAATGTGTAATTATTTGGCAATTTGTTTTAAGCATTTCGTAATTCTTACGAAGACTTTTTATAAATATTTATAACATAACCATCATTAATAGATTTTAATAATAAGTGTCACATTTTTTTTTTTTTTTTAGTAATAGTATATCAAAATATCTATGTATTAAAATATATTTATACACTAGCGTAATCAAAAAGGAATTTGATAGTTTTTATGAAAATAAATAAAATTTCAGTATACATTATTCTATTAAATTTTTGAGGGTTTTCTAAATACTTATAAAATTTAAAGTAGCAAAATAGTCAAATTATTATTTTACGTTACCTTTTATTTTTATTTTTTTAATTCCAAAAAAGTGCTTTAATGTACTTTAAAAAGAATAATTATTTGCAAATTCTTGGTAAGTTTATTAAATTTAAATTCCAATTTCAAACTCTCACCATAAATCCACCTGCTTCAAATTCTCTATAATATACTTGCCCCTTTCGGAATATACTCACAATTAAAGGAAGGGATGAAGACGTAAAAATAAACTACAAGTTAATTTCTTACAAAAATAAGCAAATGCGTACGTAATTGAATTTGTTGTTGAGGAAATGTGACAGGCCTGTTCAGCATCGTCAAGTCCAAACGCAATCGCAATCGGAATCAAAATCCCAATTCCAATCCCAAATGCCCAGAATACCCAGAACCAAAATACCACTTTATATAATACTGTTGACATATGTTAATCAGGCGCACGCACACGCGCCATAGACTAAAGCTGAAGCTAGAGATGGAGACGAAGTTGGAATTGGAGTTGGGCAAGGATCAGGAACGAAAACGTGTGGGAGATGATGATGATGAGGATGATGAGGTTGGCTTCGGTTGAGCGGGGTTAGCGGGGCGAGGCGGGTCAAAGGAATTAATTCGAATTCAATCCACAAGCCAGTTGGCAGTGCGACAAAGTAAAAAGCCTATTTTGAGGGCCACACAGACAACCACGGAAACAATCTGATTGGAATAAAAGCTGCATGAGGAGGATGTCGACTTTGAAACAAGGGTTGGCCAAACCTCCGCCTCCGCCTCCGCTAGCTCTGCCAGTCGGCAGTCGGCAGTCGACAGATAATTTAATTTCGGATTCGCATGAGCGATGAGATAGCGCATCGTTGTCCTGGTTCTTTTTGGGGTTGGCAACGACTTCAACTCTACTACTAGCTACTGACAGCTAGCATATTGATGCAATCATCTAATCTTCGCGCTTCCTGTTCGACAACTCACCCTTCAGGGTGTTGTTGTGGGTCCAGTTACTCGGTTAGTTAAAGAATCGAACAGATTTCGAGTGCAGTGCAACAGTGAAGCGATCGCTATAAGATTTACATCTGATTTGTTAACTCAAGCGCCACACGGTTAAAAGAAGAAAAAGATTTCAAAACAGTTGGCTGATTATCTTGTTGGTCCTTTACTTAATCGTCCTGCGTCCATTTGGCCATGGCCATTTGCCAAAAAGTTTTTGCTACTCGCGTAATTTGTCAGACAGTTTCCCCGATTTTGCAATTAAATGCAATTGCGTCGGCACTATCCAGAAGAACCCGACTCAACCCGACCCGTCCTTCCCCGTCATTCCCCACCAGCTACAAAACTGGCTCGCAATGTCGCCATGGCCATGACGCCAGGACTCCCTTCTCCCCCTCGCTGTCTGCCGTTCTCGCTTTTGGTCCGCTTTTAAAGCGGCTTCCTGTGCGCTAAATGGCGTTTTTGTGTTAACGTTTTCTTCGTCGCCAGCGATGACGCCGCTTGGGTCAGTCGAAGAATACTCTGTAGTGAGAGTAGTTGGGAAGCTTTTAAAACCTTTTTCAAATGACGAGCCAGTAAAATCTTTTAAAAGGGGTATTATAAAACTGCCATAAATATTTGATTTTCTTTACTTCTTAAATCAGAGACAAATATGTATTAGATTTAATACTTATTATAAACCTAATTAATTTATTTAAATATTGTATTAAAATGTCATTACTTGTTGTATTCCTTTTATATAATACTTAGCTTTTCTCATTTGTTGATTGATAGGAAGTAATCTTTATGTAGAGCATTTTCATCTAATTTACTTATTGTAGTTATTTTAGAAATATTTAGTGATTATCAGTTTACCAATATAGGACATAGTTGGTACATAGATATTCATGTAGATACCCAAAGCGAGGTATATTCAAGGGCCAACAAACCATAGTTTATGTGAATTTATCGGGGAAAATGGCGACGCCAAATGAGCAAAAGTTTTTATATCATTTATTTTGCTCCTCATTTCATTATGCTGCATTAAAACACACTGCAAAAAAATTATACAAATTTTAAAATACTAAAATGTTTCAATTTTGTTAATTTTCCTACAATATGTATTGCTGATTGGGACAAAAACAATTGAATGGATTATGGTTAGTATTTTGTGTAAATCTATACAAATAAAAACAGAAATTATTTGAAAATATATTAAACATTTCATTGTAAAAAGTAAAGAAACAAATTTAATTTTCATTTTACTCCCTGTAAAATACTTGCAATTTATGGTATATATTTTATACAATTTCGTTAAAGATATTTTCTTTCAGTGTAGCTCTTGGCAAGTTGCGCTGCATTTCTTAAACAATTAAAAACTTTGCGCGTCTACCTACAAAGTTGCCAATTTGGATAACCTCCAAACCAGAAGCGAGCCAGCAGCTGCCGAGTGCTGGAAAAGAGACACAGTAAGATGGAAAATGCGAAGAACATGGCGTCGCTGGGGCACATCGACTTCGACAACAATGACATGGAAAATACACCCACAAACCTATACACACGCAGTATATACATATACTTTCACACACAATCAGAGGCTGGCAAAGAAAAACTTTAGCGCAGAGCAGTCAAAACCAATTTGGAGAATTTAATTAAAATTGCAAAACTTTGGCAACTGATTAAATTTTCGAACAAGAACAACACTGGTTGCTGTGAATAGGAGAGGGGAAGCGAAGAGAGAGAGAGTGGACGGGGTGGCACCCAGGTAAAAGCTTAAAACAACCAACCCAAAGCGATGCCAACGAATCTGCAATCCACACTCCACTTCCACCAAGTTCCCCAGCACAAACAAACGACAAGTTTAAATTTTTAAACCAAAAGGCAACGTTGAAAAATTTACATTCGCTTTCGTTTGCAGCGAAAATGTTATACGAAAAAGGAACAGCACGACAAAAAAAAAGTGATGGAAATATAAAAAATTGAAATCCCAAACCGGGCAAGAGCTGGAACGGTGAAGGCGGAGCGGGGCGGGGCGGGACGGGGACTGGGATTGGAGCTGGCTCAGCGGGACGGGGATTGGATTTAAGCCAGCAGAAGGACCCAACAAGCAGTCGACCAACCGTACAACCGACCGTTGGCTGCTGATGTTTGTGGATGACGTTGTTGATGGCAGCCATCATCACCATCATCATCATCAGCATCATCATCACCATGGTCGTCGTCATCATCGCAGAAGCAGCGACTGGCAAAGTTTCCCCAATTTAATTTCATCATACTCCCGAGTGTGCGTTGAACTAACGAATGGAACGAACCGTCGCACGAAACGAACCAACGAACCAAAGTCCTTCCATGGGATGGGAGCTGCGGAGGAATGGGAAATGGGACTGGGTATGGGAACGGGAGGGAAGGGAGGAGTGTGGCTAGCACAGACATTTACCAGCGCATTGCAATCACGTCGACTCAGACGAGGGCGCCCCCAAAAAATGTTCAACTCGAAGGTTTGCCACTGATAGGGAGGTGGATTCTCTTTAGGAGCATGGTCACACACAGAGCGTGGCAGGGCAAGGGGGAGAGGGCAGCTTTCAAAATAATGGCCACCCTGTGCGTCGGCTCTGTTATTTTAATGAAAATTGGAAAGTGCTGGCAAGCGTCTGCGCCCCATTCCCCACTCAATTTTCTCAAAAAATCATCTTGACCATGCCTCCAACCCAAGAGCATTAATTTTAAGATGTTGTCTTGATGGTCTCCTTCTTGTATTTGTTGCTGTATTTAAATATTGAGCGTCTAAACTTTTATTCATTTCTGCTATACATTTCTTACAAAATAATTTTCTTAGCTGCTGATTTAATTTAGTTGAATTTCCGATTAACTCAAATTACTTATACTTATAACTTCAACTTACATTTTGAACATTTTATAAGAATAATACCAAAATTTCACAAGCTACAGTAGAGTGTGCTTGACTATGAAATACCCACCACCCATTTTAAAAGCGAAACAGTATGTTATAATTCTTAAAATATACTAAAATTAATATACTAAAAACTAAAATATACCAAAAGCTGTATATGATATATCGATATACTAATTCATTCAAAAAATATAAACTAAGGCAACTTCCGATTGTTGACATAAACAACTGAGACCCCAAAACTATTTCTTTTATAAATTCTACAATTTTTATCAGATCGTAATCAAATGAGAAATCATATAGGCTGTAATCATTACTGTATGTTAAAAAATCGCGAGTCTGTGCGTAGCAAAAATCCAAAATAAACTTGACTTGCATGCAAAAATATGAAGTGCTGTCGAAAAGAAATTATACCTCCATCTCGACGTAGTGGTCGAGGCTGATCAAGAATATATATATAGGGTCTTTGATGTCTTATTCGGTTACACACGTTTGCTGCCGTCACAAAGTTATAATACCCTTCTACCCTTCGGATATAGGGTAAACCAATTCAGTAGCTAAATTTGTGTTTCATATTTAATTAGATTAATTTGTAGGAATTGTAAAGGAGCAATTATGTAAGTTTAAGTTTATTTTCAAATTTTATTAATTAAACATGACTAGACTTTTGCCTTATTCAAATTAACATACATATGTTATGGGCTTGCAACATTAGAACATTGTGACATATTTTAACTTTGAATTTTCATTTGATAAGACTTAACTTTAGGTTTGAAATACCTAGATAATGTAATGTAACACGGATTTTGTTTATTAATATCACTAAAAAAGTTGTGATAAACTGATACTTTAAGTACACATGTATATCAAAATCAAAGCAAAGTAACTTTAATATGTGCCGTTTGCTTTTGTGTAAGATTCTCGTTTTTCACTGTCAACGACAGAGCAACTAACATTGAAACGAGCTTCACACTTTTCTCTATCTGTTCGTTGGCCCTCCAGCTAATTAGCGGCCATAAAACGCACATAAATCGAGGCGGGCCAATAAATTATAAATTATGAGTTGGCCAACCGCACATACTTTCTCTATCTCTGTATGCCTTGGCACAGCAACAGCAACAGTTTCATAAAATTTCCAGTCGAGTGCGCAGGCTCAGACTTGAGGCGGATGCATAAAACAGTGCGATGACTTCCGGTATTAACTAATTTTTTCGTCTCCATTTTAGCGGTACTTTAAACCGTGGCAAGGGATCAGCTGCAGCAGGCGGTAAGGCGAAACAGCCCAAGGTTGTGCAAAAATTCCTTCCGTTTTGCGAGCTCAAAGCCGAAAGCCGAGGCCCGAGAGCCAAGAGCCGTGAGCTCAACGCCAAAGCCAGAACCCAGAACCCAACCCAAGCCCTGGCTGTGAGTGGGCACTAATCCCTAGCACTCATGATGCCGTTGGCAAATACTTTGCACCGCCGACTGCGCGACGAATTGGAAGCAATCCGCTGTCTGTCTGCACAGACGGGAGGACAAGAAGACGTCGGGGGATGTCGTGGAGTGGAGTGAAGTGGAGTGCATGGGCGTTGCTCCTGTTGGCTGTTGGGGTTGGTTTGATACGGGCGCAAAAACTTAAACAAAGTATCAGGCAATGCAGCCAAGCGCAAATCGAGCCAAGCCAAGCCCATCTCTAACTCATCCACTCAACAGTCAGCTCCTGTCGAGCACTCGACACTGCTCCACGCTCCATGTTTCATCCTGTAGCGCGGCAGAGCGTAACCCGGCTCAGTTACTCGGGGTAGACAGTCAGTCGCCCTCAAGTGGTCCGACTACTCTTCTCAACAGCAAGGAGCAGACTATGTGAATTCAGGTTAGAACATAGACTGCAAAGAATCTTCACTAAATCAACTGCAAAAAACAATCGGTATCTTTAAAGACATCAATATTTATTTATTTATTAAAGGCATAGAATATAAATTAATTTATAGGCTAGCGAAAATTTACTAGCGCTGGCTGCTTTGGCCTTTGGCTAGGAACAAGTATAATTAAAATTATTTACAAAAGGTATTTAACTATATATCTAATATGTGCAAGTTATAATTTTAGTTACATTTGTATTTTTATATTTGCTGCAAAAAAGGCATCAATAATAACGCCAAGCTATACTTAAAAACTTACTTGCTTATTATTTTGGTTAATTAAATGTGCATCAACAATTTAATAACTTGCTACACTTAAAATTCAAAATATCATCAAATAAGATAGACATAATTTCACATCAGTCTAAAATATAAAAAAAGGTTTAAATGAATGAAGATTGTCACAAAATAAATCCCTTGAAAAATGTTTTAATTTATATTTAAATTGCAATACAATAATACAATACAACACAAAAAGTATTTAAGCTTGCAATAAGTATTAAATTAACAAAGTAAACCACTGTATAATTTGAAAAACTTGTTTTATAATGTAAATTTTGTAACACCGATAACTGGCTATAGTATTAAATTTTAAAACAAATTCTGAAATTTAATTGTTATATTATATATAAATTTCTAAAACGAACAAGCATATCATTTTAAATTCTTTTTTTATATCTAAGTATTGTTACTTAGATTATATTATTGTACTGTTAAATATAAATCTACAATTGAAATTGGAATAAAATATTATATATATACACATTTTATATCAATATCTAAAAAATTAATCTGAGAAGTAAATCAAATTTTACCTTCTGAGATTCAAATGCCATTATTTCGCTTCGTCACTTTGAATATTTCAGCTCCTTTGCAACTCTCCTAGGAAGAAGTCAAGAAGCTTCGATTCTTTGCGATTCATTGAACGGAAAAATTATAGACAACTAATCAATGGGAGCTTTAACGCTCATTCATCGATTTCGAGATAATTTTACCAAACAATTTGCAGGTGTTTGCGGTTGTTTTCCCAACAATTTTCGCGTCTAATGGGGCAAGCCAATAATAGCATAGAGGAAACTCCAATCCGACTTCGAAGTTTCCTCCTCTCCACCTCTCTCGTGTCTGTGTTCTCCTAATAGGCATGCAAATGTTTTCCACTTGCCAAACACCAAGTCGCTTATTTCAGTTGTTATTTATGTTTTTCTCTGCGTTTTGTTTGCGGGTGCAAATGCGAACTTTTTCATTGCATATTTGTTGTGTTCTCTTTTTGTGTGTGTGTTTTTAGGCAATTTTTTATGGTTGTTGTAGGAGCAACTTTCTGTCAGCATTTAGCAAAGTTTTTGGTTTACATGTGGATCGACGGCATATGGCGAGGAAAATGCTGCGAGTGTTGGCCTTCCATTTTTCCTGTGGGACTGCGACCAAAGTTACAGAGCTTATGACAGGGAAAAGCAAATAAATATTAGGACACAGCACTCAAACTGAAACTCATACAATGACATTTAACTTTTCCACACACTCTTCTCGAACATTTTGCGGCTTTTAAAAGTGCTTGTTTACTTTAAGTTGGGCGATTTAAAAAATAAATAAATAAAAGTGAAAATACTGTCACATTTCATGACCAAAGGCCGAGTATCAAGTCAACTCTGCGAACCCATTAAGAAAACCCCAGAAAAAATAAAATATGAACATTTACCAAAAAAAAAAAGGTAAACTGAAACAGGGCAAAACTCAAACTCAAGTGTGTGACAGCCAAAGCCGTAGGAATCTTTATGAATGAACGATTACGGTGCCAATTCATTAGAAATTTTCAATAAAATGTTATAGAAAAGGGAGTCGAAAGGAGCTGAGGAAACAATAAAAAGTAGCAAACAATGCACAAATACTCGTAATAATAACAAACAGAGTTTGACTTTTAGCAATAGACACTGACTGCTGGCTGCAGGAGACTGTTTGGTAATTCCGATGAAACGAACTGGCAGGACGAAGGACGAAGGACCAGTGTGTGTGTGTGTGTGTGTAGTAGACACGAAGACAAGAGACAAGAGAGAACAGGCAACGCATGTTCAACAATAAGAATGACGAATGACTCCGTTTATTTATTTATTTCTCTTCTGCTATTTTTTCTGTCGATGTCATTGCCAGGGCTTCGTGTAAGATTTTTGCACTTACACACAAAGGTTATTGGGGGAGTTGAAGCATCATAAATTATGCCAATGTCATGTGTAAGGTGTTGCACAATCATTCAGCGTGGACAGACACCGACACCGACATCGACAGCGACAGCAACAGCGGGGGAGAAAGTGCATGTGAAAATGTTGATTGATATCGAAATTTTAATATTGAAAACTCGTGACGAATTCGGCATATTTCGTTCGAGTACTTTACAATTTGCACCAACCGCGTATTGGACATGCTGAGGGTTGATCGCAGCTCGTTGCTCACTCTATCAGTTAGTCCGTCACTCAGTCAGTCAGTCTAGCAGGCTGGCAGGCTGCGTTCGCAACGCATAAGAACAAAAGGCATTTCCGGTGACGTTTAAATGCGTGGCATGTCAACGTGATGGCAGCTTCTGGCAGACAGCAGCATCCTGGCGAGCGCCTGTGTCCTCTAGCAGGAAGCTCAGCGCCGCCTTTAAGACCCCAGCGGCGCTTGAGCGATTGAGCAGCAGCAACCACAACGACTACCAAAAGGGCGTCCAGTGAAGCCAAGCTTGTGCTTCTGTTTTTTCATTTAATATGTCCAAAATATTAAAACTGAACCCATGAATGTGAAAAATACCAATTAATTTATATTGTTAAATAGTTGAGACTGAAAATATTCTATTCAAATACTCTAAATTTATCAAAAATAAAACTATTAATTTTCATTTTTTTTTGTCGTAGCACAATTAATAATTTCGGTTGAACGTTATTTGTTTACCAACATTTTTCTAACATGCAATACTGGCAGTAATATTTAGAAAATTTCAATAGCATTGGTAATTTATTAATGACTAATGGACACCTCTAATTAACAAAATACACTCTTGTCAGGAAACTTTCTTAGTGAGGTTATCAAAATAATTCTGTGAATTATTAAATAACAATAGAACTTAATTTCTACTTGGCGGAATACGACTTGGTGTAAATATAAATTGATAGATAAATTATGTAAAATGTAGAAAAAAAATATAAAAAACAACAAAATCTCGATTGATCGACCACGAAGGTGTCTTTCTAAATGTTAAATATGTATGAAATATGAAACACATATATATAGAAACTAACACTAATATGACAACAGTGGCGACATATTGGTGATGCGGAAAACTATAATTTGAGGTAATTTTTTATAACCAAATAACCAGCGTAATTTTGAAGCTGGTTTCGTTATTAAGAAAGCTATTTATGAAATTCTTTGACGTATGTGCTTTGCTATGTTTAGTAATCGATGGTATATTTTGAATTTAGTATTGTATCAATATTCCAAATATAGACAGTGGTATATTTTAGTATTTGTGGTATATCTACTTCGTATCTTTAGAGAATATTGTTTTATTTTGTATTTTAAAATGTTAAAATTACAAATAATACCTTATTAAAACAAATATTTAAGCTGACGAAAATATGCAATAGAGTTTTCGCAGTGAACTGAGATGATATTTAAAAATATAATTATGAGTTCCCAATTTAAAGTAAAATATATAAATTACGATTGTTTTAACTTTTACTATACATAACATATGTCACTAGATTCCTGTTCTAGATCGATTAATGTTATAGATGATGTTTACTACCAAATCAATGTTGAGATTGAAATACGTTTATGATAACTATTTAATAAAGAAAGAAATGTTGAAATAATTCGAATGTAATTTACAAACAATATGTTAATTACTACTAATGAGAACTAAAATTATATATTTGAAGAATAATACAATAATCAACCACCGATTTGAGGTGTATGGAGTGCACTCATAATATGACCTCAGACATGCCCACTCCTTAGGCCCGGCATTAGCCCCTGATTGTTAGGCCAAAATCCCAGTTCAATCAAGCAAGAAACGGCGCAAGTCTATCATCTTATTAATTTTATGAAGTGCTGCGATGACTGCGACAGCATCAACAACGATGACAGCACATCAATGTCTTCCAATTCAGGCAACAACAATGGGTCGACGCCTCTCTCGCTCTCTCCCTCTCACCTCCCAAGCCCACAAAGGAGTGGGGACGCTGATGAGAGGACAACTTCGACGACAACTACGACTTCCACTGCGATTGCGACAGCGACAGCGACTACTACGACTACGACTACGATACATCATCACGTATGATTACGCACATTGTTCGTGCTCAGCGCAAAATGCTGTCGAAAAATTAAAATTCAGAGACCCTTCTACTTAACTTACCTTAGCCGATGTTAGGGAGAGACCAACAACAACAGCAAGACCAACAAAAAAAAAAAAAAGCAGAGAGAGAGAGAAGGAAAAAATCGGGCAAAACAACGACGTGATTGCATTACACAATCAAAACAGGCACAGCACAAGGGTTGATGGACTGCTGCTGCGACTTCGACTACAACGAAAGTTGCTGTTGCCGTTGCTGTTGCTGTTGCTGGGCAGATGGCGACCCAAACCTTGGGAGCCAAAAGCGGGCAAAAATCAAAGTTCGAGAGGCACACTAAAGTAATAGACCGAAGCGACCTGCTGCCATTGCTGGAACGTGTGCGTGGGCGTTGCAATTGCTACGCCCCATCATCAGAATCCAATCAAATTAACAACAACAGGCCGCAGCAACAGCAACAGCAACAGCAATGGCAGCATCCGATTGCTACCAACTGAAGTGAAGTAACTGAAATTCAAACTCGTCTCGTCTCGTCTCGTCTCGTCTCGTCTCGGCTCAACTCCCCCACACGCTCTGGACACGTTAATTTCAATTTGATTTCCGTACAACACCCGGCACCCTTTCCCCCTCAATGAGCAACGTCTGAGCAACAATTATACGGCAACTTCATTAGGTCAACATGCGGCAAAGTGAAAGAGAGGAGGAACTCGTCATCGTTCAACTTTGGATGGGAGCATTACGTAGACTTTTGTGGTGCGGCTCATGAATGCGACGGGCATCAAGGGCGGCATCAAGGGCGTGCAGGGCAGATTAATCAGGGTAAAACTATTAATTAAATACCAATTCATTTCCGCAAACTGAAAGCACACACACACACACTTGCACACTCGCATACATGAACTCACATTCAGCAAGCTTAGTTTGTGTTTGTGGGTTTCATTTGGATTTCTGCAAAGGCTCACATAATGCGTCGTGGTTAGTTTGATTTAGGATTTGCCAACCAGACTGTCCAGACCATGCTATGAGTAGCAATAGCTACATACTTGCTACTTACTTGCTGTTCTATTGTTGGCCAAAATTGGTTAGTTGGCTTAGTTGATAAGCAATTGCGGTAGCTGAGAGTTGGACTACACAAGTGCTAGCAAAATATTGATATTGAAATTGTTGTGACAAATAACTTAATTACAAACATCTTATTCATATAAAAGTGACTTTTGAAGCTTCACTTAAACTTAATTGAAATGGGCTTCAGTAGTTTTAATTAGCTTAGAATATATTATTATTTTAATATAAATATGTTGTTTTCAATATTGCAAGTAAATTCACACATACATATTTATTTTATATTACTCATATAATAGACATGAAAATATACATTTAAAATAATATTAACAAGAAAGCTTCAGCCGAGTGAGCTCGACTATGAGATACCCGCTACGCATTTTGAATAAAAGCAAAACAGTGCGGTAATATTCTAAAAATATACCGAAAATATTGCATTCGAAATATTTGTATTTATTTGTGCAAATTTTCAGATTTAAAATAGGCTTCCCATCAATTGGAGCCCAAAATTAGCATTCAATTGTCATTGTTTATCAATGTTGAAATTTCAGAGCTGGCGGCGGAAAACATAGAACGAAATGCAAACAGAAGAGCAAGCTCAGGGGAATATGGAAATAATAAAAAAGCAAAAGAAAATAATAAAATCCCCAGGCTTATCAGCAAGCACAGCAGTCAGGGTATTAAAAAAATGTTGCACAGAAATTATGCATATACAGATAGGCAGTCAGTTGAGACAGGAGAGCAGAAAAAAAAGAAAAGAGAGAGAGAGAGAGAGAGAGAGCGGGAGAGGAAGATTTAAAACTGCAGAGCGGTACGTTCATCCGGTGTGTCAACAATTCCCAAGCTTTAACGCTTTGATGTTGCTGCCAAAGTTGGAGCTACACCGGCAGCCAGTCTACAAGCAGAGTGAGAATGAAGCGGGAGACAGACGGAGCCACTAAGCCAGACAGTGTCACCACTCTGGGTGTTGATGGCGATGTTGTTGATGGCATCATTAACGCATTTTCACAGCCGCCTTTGGGCATGGCAGACGTCGACGACGACCGTCAATGCTCGACCCGTTTCCGGCTTTTGAAGTTCGGGCGAGCTTTTAATTTTCTTTGTTTTCACGCTGACGTTTGAGGCCAAAAGGCGTAAATTAATCGAAGGCTTAATTAGTACACAGCCAGCTTCAACCAGCGATGCCAACACCAACAAAAGCAACAGCAAGACACCAACACCATGGCACAAAGGATGCTGAGTGGAGTCAGATTGCTGGCAAAACGAGACTGCGTCAACATGGCGTATGATTAATAAACTGCTCCCATGCGGCAAGTCATGCTTGCCGCTGCCTAGGTTTTTTCTTTTTTTTTCGCCCCTCTCCACTCACAGTTGTTTTTTCTTTTTGCGCGATTTGTGTTTTGTGCACTAATTATGGACATCAATGAAGGTGAAGGTTGTCAATATTTTCCGCCCGGGCGGGCATCTTTTATACCGCAAATTTTTCCATTTGAAATGTTTTGTAGGTTGTGAAAACAATGGCACAACGAGGCCCCCGAGGTGTATGCGATTCGCTATGCCATTGGGCTACCCCAACTGAGTACTGAGTACTGAGTACCGAGTACTGCGGCAACATTTGCTGGCTGCCACTTAATGTGTTTTGCATACTAATTAGCTTGTTTGACGGCTGCCTCCGCGCTTCAAGTGTTAAAACAGGTGACAGCAAACACACTGACAACTTAGTGCATCAAATGAGTATAATAACAGCAACAACAACGACAACTCAGTTGCTGCAACGTGTACTTGAAGCTGACACTTTGAGATGTAGCTGGGGCGCCACAGAGGCCTCAACTAAATGGATGAGCCACAACAAATCTTTGAATACGCTACCATAAAACGAAACCACGTAGCGTAACTTTTTTCATATGGAATAGAAAAATAAACCACAAATAGAATAATAGATCTTTACTACATTTTTAAGTTTTACTTAATAAATAAGTTTACTAAATTTGGAAAATACTTTTCATTCAATGAAAAAAAGATATATCATAAAAATGTGACTACGAAATTTTTGTCCTATAAATATACATCATATAATAAAATAAATATGAGATAATAATATCTGTAATGTATTTGCATATTACAATAAAATGATTGAAATTTACATTCTATTTTCAATTATGTAAAAGTCTCCAGAAAAACTCAAATGCAGATCTTACAAAAATTGCAAACTAATTACATTATGTGTAGCCCAGCTCTGACCTCATATGACTGGCCTTTTTACATAGCAAACAAACCGTCAACTCATCAAGCGTCTTAGTTTTTAATTGAAAAAGGCACAGACATAAAAAATGAGTAGAGGGTGCACTTTGTGAGAAACTTGTATTAAAAAAAGCAAAACACGTTAGACAAAACACAGAAAAGTGTCGCGCAGAAAGAAAACGCAAAGTGAAAAATGTTTTAATTACTCATTCGTAGGAGAAACGACCCACAGGCGGTGCAAGGCAACTACCACCAGTCTCATCCTTAGCCCCAGCTACGTGGAATCCTCCTCACCGACTCCTCCGCCCCTTTTTCACTACTTGTGGCCATGGCGGTGTCGATTGATGCGCAAAGACGTAAAGTGCATTTTGTCGCAGCGCCCAGAGGTGCAAACTAAAAACTAAAATAAGGCACCCCAGAAACTAAATCATATTTTGTAATTATTATGTATTATAATATAATGATTTAATTCCAAAAGCAAGTAAGAAAGGGTCACTCCTTTGTACTCGACTGTAAGATACCCGATCCCCAAGCAAGACAGTGCTTTACTAGTCTTAAAATATACAGTAAAAGTACCAAACTAAACTAAAGGCATATTTGGTATATTTTTATAGTACTAGATTTATAATATACTATAGAATACAAAATATACCAGATTGTCAGTCAAAAAATACCAAAAATTGTTTCTTTTCGATTCTTTTCGATCTACGGGAAAGAATTGGGCATGGAAAAATATCCTTTTCAAAGTCTTTGCTGGTACAATGCAGTTCAGCTTGTCTTAACTTGACGCACTAGCAGTGGCGGTTATTCGACGTATATCTTAAATTCGACACATCGATTAAAATACTTACATATATATAGTACATTAAATATACCTATTTTTAAAAAGCGATCCTTTTATATTTGTTTTTTTTTTATTCTTAATTTCTGAAGATTTTACACAGAACAGTGTGAGTGGCACTATCGATAGTGGTTGGGCCACTATCGGAAGTGACTTCTACTATCGATTGTGGCTCGATAGTGCTCAACCGTCAATAGTATCGATAATGCCATCAATTGCTCGCCACCTCTAGTAGACGCGTAGAATACTTACATTACCTAAGTTATATTAGTCATTTTTTAACACGACAAAAGTAGAATACGATCTATTCGGTATTTATATAAAAAGATTGCGGTAGCTTAACACTTTTTAATTGGCTCTAATGACAGTCTCAAATATTGTATTAGTTCATATCAAATACAGAACAAAAGTAATAAAAATTTCAAAATGTTAAATGTTGTTCTACTTTTTAAATACTTTTAATAACTGACCTATTACATTGGAATTTCATGAAACAATACAATAAGTTTGAAGTAGCAGGAAAATACAAATTTAACAATTGCCGTATTTATGTCGTATTTATAAAGTGTGTGTTTTGGAGCACTCAAATGCATTTTTTCACCAACCATTCTTCCATTTCTGTTGTTGTGTGAGCTAAATAGTTGCCCAGGGTGAAATGCTCTTGAGTCGTGCTAATGAGAACACCCAAGCAACGAGAACGTTGCTAACGAAGAACTCATCTCAGTCTCAGTCCCAGTCTCCATCTCAATTTGAGTTGCTGCCTCGGCACATGAAGCTAATGCGTGGAACAGCATTATGTAAATACAAGGCAAAAATGTTGCTGCATTGCTCTGGCGTTTGATGAAGTGGCTCCTTCTTGGATGGAGAGCAAGGAGCAGCTGCCTCGAGGCAATGCAGACGCTCCATTTGCACACATTTCGTCACGGCAATTAATTATGCTAAATTCGTTTAGAGAATGACAAATGCTGCACAATTCAAGCATTGAATGACTTTCTTACACTCGAAATTAATGTCACAGTGCAGACAAACAATGCATAAGCAATTAGATAAAGACGAATACGACTAATTTTAGAATATTTTTATAACAACTTTGTATTTTGAAATAGAAGTTTAATGAAGTAAAGATTTTATAAAATATAAGTTAATATTTATTGTTTAAATAAAAGTTTAAAATTAATTGAGCGAGTCATCTGCGACCCCATAAAGTGCCGAGGTAATAAAGCCATGTCCGACTGGCTGTCTGCTTGTTTGTCTGTCCAACAATAGCCTTCGGTATATTTTAGTATTTTTTTATATACATTATTCTCGACCACACTGTAGCTAACGTACTTGTTTATATATTGCATTATTATCTAGCTTTTTGGTACAATTGTCTAAAAAGTACATACCATATTCAATTATATTTAATGGCATACTTCACATGTGTTTGAAATCGTAACCAACCAGACTAATACCCAATTTCTTTGATGCTATTGTCAGCGATTAAAAAGGTTTTCAGCTCGCACTTTCAATTGCCAAGCGTTTAATTTTCTTCAGCGACCTTCTAGGCCTACGCATGCTCTGGACCACACCTGCTGGCGGCAAAAAGCACTTTAGCACCCACATAACCTTTAGCAACCAAACAGGAGACAAGAAGCAAGGGTCTTTGTAAGAGGAGGAAGGGGAAGAGAGAAAGCATTTAGTGGGCCGGCTGAGCAACCAATGCAACGATGACTTTTACCGGCCATGCGCAATTAATTACAAGTGTTTGCGGACAAATGGCGCACAAAACATAGCAGCAACAACGATACGGGCGACACGTGTGAGCCACTGAAGTGCTGGACATGGACGTGGACGTTAACGTGGATGTGGAAATGGCCCTGGATGACAGATCGACAGGGCAGCGAGCAGGGCAAAGCGAGAGCATTTCTTTTCTGACCAGAGCCATCAGGCTGAAAATGTTGACGTGGTTCAAGTGCCCGTAGAGTGCGCCGCTTGCTTTGAGGTTATTTACTTTTAATGACTCGCAAACTAACCACAGCAGTCTAGCATGACCGGGGGCCGTACCACGTTGCGTATGCGTCATATGTACTATACAGAACGGAGGCTAAGTGTTTTCAGATATCGCGCATCAGTGGCCAGCACACTTGGTTGCTGGTTGCTGGTTACTACTGGTAACTGGTTGCAGTTTGTTGACTTTTGAGACGGCGGCGTGTTTTGCTTGTTTGCTAAGCAGATTGTGCACAGATTTTTTATTTTTTGGCTTTTCATCCTTGCCATCATCGTCAGACGCTCACATAAATGAGCTTTGAAGTTTGCATAGAGCGTACGGAATGCATTCTCTCAGTCTCAGGGATAATGCGGCGCAATTATAGACAAGGGGACAGCCAGTGGAAGGGAGGATGAGGGAGACCACTCACTGCATATATCCTTGAAAATAAATTGTTTTGTTAATTATTTATGGTTGGTTTAATGAGTGTGCGTTCTGTGTTTCCATCTACCCCATCTCTGTCATACTCCCTCGCTTCAGCCTTCTACGAGTTTGTTATACTTTTGCATTTTGCAATTATTTTAATGAGTTTTGCATTTAAGCGATTTTGTGCTCGGCATTCTGGCTGCACTCTCTACCCAACAGCCTCCTATAAGGCACTCTCATATCATCATGCAAATAGTGTTGATAAATGTGAGTAATTGCCGTTTTTTTGCTTCATTAAAAATGCGGCTTTGTTGATGAATCTCATTAAATTGAAAACCACCAATGTGTATCCGCATACAAAGTTATTCATATAACAGAGATAATATTTAATTTCTTAAAACAAAGAGGAATGGCATTATTAAACAACTATTAATTTTCACAAATCAGACTTCATTTCGAAACAACTCAAAACGAAACATAAATTTTAAAAGTGAAAAATTCAGAAAATAGATGGATTTACCTGATGATCATATAGTTTTTGCCTTTCTGCAACAACCCGCAGGTCTACGGGATGCGTTGGACGAGGAGCAAGCACATCAAGAAGAGACTGGTGGATTACAACAAGCAATTACCCACGAATTGCGACCAAATGGAGCCCATAACGGCGATGGCGATGGATTGCACATTAATAACATTCAGCTAGACTTGGCTGACAATGGATCTCCATTTGCATTCATTTTTCGAAGATTCTATTCCAGACTCTGGCACTACGCTCCAATGTTTGTTCTCATGTCGAGTTTGATCATCAAGTGCATTTTAAATGTTCTTGGCATTGATACACAAAACTCTACTTTGCTGGGTATTCCATTTAAATCACACTTGAATGCGGTACAATGGACAGTTCTAATTGCAACTTATTACTTCAAGAGCAGAAGCCATTAAACTAATCAATAATCCAAAATGTTAACTTCATGCACATTAGATATTGGAGAAATCTTTTCAGCTCACAGTCCAAATAAATAAGTATTATTTAATATATATAGTGAAAAAAAAAACAAATTTTTAAATCAAGAACATTTGTCCGAAAAATGTTGTTCTTGAAATAAGTCTACTTTAAAAACCGATTCTTGAAACTAAGAAAATTAGTCTGAAAATATTACTTTATAATAAGATTTTTGGTAAACTTCGGTCTTAATGTTCTTGAAATCAAGATAAGTTTTTGAACATCAGCATTTCCATGTTCTTCACGAACTTTTGAGACCAAATTCTTTGTATCAATACCAAAATCTTTATTTTTTAATTATACCCGCTACCCATAGGGTAGAAGGGTATTATAACTTTGTGCCGGCAAGAAATGTATGTAACAGGTAGAAGGCGCCATCTCCGACCCTATAAAGTATACATATTCTTGATCAGCATCAATAGCCGACACGATCTAGCCATGTCCGTCTGTCCGTCTGTCTGTCTGTATGTCAGTCCGTCTGTCCGTATGAAACCCTGGATCTCAGAGATTATAAGAGATAGAGCTATAAAATTTTCTACAGCATTTGTTATGTTTGCACGCAGATTAAGTTTGTTTCAAATATTTGTAACGCCCACTTCCGCCCCCGCATTTCAAATCGAATAACAAGCGAAATTTTAAAGCTAGAGCTACAAATTTTGGTACATCAGATAAAAATTGTGAAATTTATTAAAGAAATACTTTTGTATGGGCGAAAACGCCTATTTACAAGGGGTCTTAGTTGCTTTGGCTGACAATCTGGTATATTGAGCCGTCTATGGAATATTTTGAATGTGGTACTACATCGATATAACAAATATGCCGTTTGGCATATTTTTTAAGCATTTTTAGTATATTATATTGGTATATTTTGCGAATAATACCGCAATTTTTTGCTTTTATTCAAAATGAGTAGCGGGTATCTCACAATCGAGCACAATCGACTGTAGCTTTCTTACTTGCTACAAATAAGTATCTGCGAGATACAAATGCTTTTGATGGTAGAAATATGTTTCAATCAATTTAAATTAAAATCTAATGATGCAAAATCAGTTGGAACATACAAAATTATCTCATAGATACAAAAGTATCTCAAAGATACAAAAGTATCTGCAAGATGCTATTGCAGTTAAAAAAGCAGTTGGAAGATACAAAAGTTTCTCAAAGATACAAAAGCAGTTGGAAGAAGTATCTCAAAAATACAAAAGTATCTGCAAGATGCAATTGCAGTTAAAATGTCATTTTGTCATGCAAAAGATTCAAAAGTATCACAAAGATGCATTTTCAGTACAAAAGTATCTCAAAGATACAAAAGTATCTTAAAAAATCAGTTGGAAGATAAAAAAGTATCTCAAAGATACAAAAGTATCTCAAAGATACAAAAGTATCTTAAAAAAGCAGTTTTTTTAAATAAAAAACATACTTTTGTATCTTTGAGATACTTTTGTATCTTTGAGATACTTTTGTATCTTCCAACTGCTTTTTTAACTGCAATAGCATCTTGCAGATACTTTTGTATCTTTGAGATACTTTTGTAGCTTCCAGCTGCTTTTTTAAGTATCTCAAAAGTATCTCAAAGATACAAAAGTATGTATTTCAGTTAAAAAAGCAGTTGGAAGATACAAAAGTATCTCAAAGATACAAAAGTATTTCATAGATACAAAAGTATCTCAAAGATACAAAAGTATCTGCAAGATGCAATTGCAGTTAAAAATTCACAAAAGTATCTCAAAGATACAAAAGTATCTCAAAGATACAAAAGTATCTCAAAGATACAAAAGTATCTCAAAGATACAAAAGTATGTTTTTCTGTTAAAAAAGCTGTTTTTTAAGATTTTTTAAGATACTTTTGTATCTTTGAGATTACTTTTTCCAACTGATTTTTTAAGATACTTTTGTATCTTTGAGATACTTTTGTACTGAAAATGCATCTTTGAGATACTTTTGAATCTTTTGCATGACAAAGTGACTTTTTAACTGCAATTGCATCTTGCAGATACTTTTGTATCTTTGAGATACTTTTGTATCTATGAAATACTTTTGTATCTTTGAGATACTTTTGTATCTTCCAACTGCTTTTTTAACTGAAATACATACTTTTGTATCTTTGAGATACTTTTTTTTTGTTGGAAGATACAAAAGTATTTAGTGTACTATACAAATATTATAGATTGGGTGTCGAATTTATAATAAACGTCGCCGCATTACCTAGTGTGTAAAGTACAGTCAAGCTGGACTGCGATGCCAAAAGCACAGACTTTGAAAAGGATTCTGTTCCAGATAGTCGAACTACTAAAAAAAGAGTAAAATTTCACATGTCTGGAAGTATTTTAAAAGATCAAGGGACAAAAAGCTTGCCAAATGCCTTGACTGAGGCAACGAGTACAAGACAAGCGTCAATATGTCAAAATTTGTATGCCGGGCGATATTATCGGTGACAATCGATGACGCTATCGACAGTATCGATTGCTCAAAATGTACTATAGTCGAATATCGATGTCGACTAGTATATACCTCTAATTCATATGTATATTATTTCAGCTCAAATTGTTTTTTCTCCAAAAATTATTATCGTAAAATTGCAGTAAATGCGTTTTGTTTGTTACGCGTTAGGCTATGAACACAATTTATGAGAGCTTAAATCTTCCTTGATGAAATTTAAGCCAATATGAGATTGTTAATGTGCAATTTTGTATCTCTTTATTGGTTAATAGTAATGAACAAATTAGTAAATCTTTATCTTTTATAAATTGTTGTTTATTAATGATGAACTCAATTGGTTGGATTCTTTAAGTTTTGGTTTCTGATCTCCATTAACAACATCCTGATAACCTCGTGTCGTTGTTCATTAATATCTTTTATTTCTTTTTTATACCCGCTACCCATAGGGTAGAAGGGTATTATAACTTTGTGCCGGCAGGAAATGTATATAACAGGTAGAAAGAGGCATCTCCGACCCTATCAAGTATAAATACTCTTGATCTGCGTCCACAGCCGAGACGATCTAGCCATGTCCGTCTGTCCGGCTGTCTGTCTGTCCGTATGAACACCTAGATCTCAGAGACTTTAAGAGATAGAGCTATATTTTTTTTCGACAGTATTTGTTTGCACACAGATTAAGTTTGTTATAAATTTTGCAACAACAACAAGGGTAATTTTAAAGCTAGAAGCTTGTGGAAGTTATTAAAGAAATACTTTTGTATAGGCAAAAACGCCTATTTATTAGGGGTCTTAGTTGCTTTGGCCGACAATCTGGTATATTGAGCCTTATATGGTATTTTTTACATTATGGTAATTGGTTATATAATATTTCAAGTGACATTTTAGAATCGCCTTAGTTCTGCCGATTATAGGACTTTAATCACGTTCTAAACTGTCGTGTGACGCAGTAACTACAAAAATGGAAGGAATATACACTAAATTCCCAAGATGCCCCCCGCGTTTATGCAGGATTCTTTTTTTTTGTTATTGGATACTCTCCACCCTAAAAGCTGCGGCGCTTTTGAACGGCTGAGCCGACTTAAGTCCTTTGATTATTTGGCGCTTGGCGAGCTCTTTGCTCTGGCCAAAGTTTTTTTGTTGGCCAATGGAATTAGAAGGGGTAGCGAGGGCAGAGGAGATGTAGGCAGGGTTACAAGGGCTTTCGGTTTCTGCGCCATGCAATACTATAGTCCTGTACTATATATATAAGTAAGTCCTGTTAGTCCAACACAAGTAAGCATATGCGTTATCTGTGTGCCAGTCAAGCTATAGTTGTTGTTGTTGTTGTTCTAATGCTGCTAATGTCTCGCACTCGAAAAAAGATTTGAGCCGAACATTCTACCTAGCTAAATAGTCTCTCTTGGCATCGTTGTCGTTGTCGTTGTCCTGGCTGGGCTCGTCCTGCGCTTTTATATTAAGTTCACCACGGGAGACTTTAATCTGTGGCTACGAGTGCTGCTGATACTGCTGGGACAGCCAGCCAGGCACTCCACTCGATGCAAAACAATGAATGAATTTATGCCATATGTGTCCTGCGAGTCCTTCTCTAAGTGTCTGTGTGTGTGTGCCTATGTGAGAGAGAAAGAGAGAGAGAGAGAGAGTGAGCTTGTGAAGCCGTCGGAAAATTATTTAATATAACCCATCTGTGGCTGGGGGAGACAACGAGGCAACGAGGTGATGCAATGAGGCAATGAGGCAATGAGGCGACGAAGGCGTTGTTTGGAGTAATCCTTGTGCGAGCATTAGACATGGAATTTAATTTAGTTCAGCTGAGCCTGTAATGGTTGTGTGTGTGTGTTGGTTTATACTTATACTTATTATAGTACATAGTATGTATGCCAAATGCCCCATGCTGTTGCTGTTGCTGTTGCTCTTGGGCTTGGACTTTCTCTTGGTGCTGGAAGTCTGTCAAACTTGCTGCCGACTTTCGGGCGCCGGCGGTTTTAATTCAAATGAAAGCCATACAATGTCCAGACCATTCCCCTGCTCCATCGAAAAATTTCAAATCTCTTCCTCCTGTTTACTTTCGCTCTGGGTTGCACTGCAGATAATCCAACTTTGATTAAGTAATTTCAACGTCAGAATCTGTAATAAGTTTGGTGTTGAAATCCAAGTCTCAGCCGTTTATTCCCATGTGTTTTCACCGGCTTCCTAATACAGTGGGCGTGGATGCGAATGTGGGCGTGGGCGTGGGAGTGTGCATAAGAGTGGGCGGAAGCGTTTCATTGCGGCGATGGGCGGTACTCGATGCTCGGCACTCACATGCAAAAATCCAACAATCTCTTGAGCCACCCTGTAGCGTGGCTGAGACAATAGATGGTATTTTTTCGTTCCTTCCTTTCCCCTTTTGTCATATTCAGTTTAGTTCCTATGGCTTCCTGCAGCCGTTGTTTTGTGTATTCTATTTTTTTTTTCGGCATATGCAATTTACGGCAATTATCATAATTATGTTCCAAATGTTAATTCATGTGGAGTTTTAATACTTGATTGACATTTTAATGGCATTGAACTGCCAGCAATTAGTTAACGAATGTGACTTAAATTGTCAATCCACGGTTGACCTCAAATTAGCATTAACAATAAGTAAGAAAGCGGCAGTCGACTTTACTCGATATTACGATACCCGCTACCCATTTTTAATAAAAACATAATACAACAAATGAATAAACGGAAATAAATTTCTAAAATAAGCTAATATGTTATAAAAGACGCAGTCATAAAAAATGCAATCAGACAGAAAGGCTGATGTACGGATATATCGTCTCAGCTGATCAAGAGTTTATATAAAGCCAAAGCTAAAGCTAAAGCTTCTTTTGCCTGTTGAATACTCTTCCTGTCGGCACAAAATTATAATACCCTTGTACCACAAGAGTAGCGGGTATAACACATTTTTCAATTGACTAAATTTTTTGTCACATTCATATTAAAAATTATTGGAAGAATTAGATATGTTCATTGTTACGCTTACCATAGCATATTAGTTTTTTGTAAATTCCAATTCATTTTAATTCAATCATTTGAAATATAATATAATAAAATATATTCATTTCTTCCGTATTCTGTGTGAGAATTACAATAAACTCTATGATGTAATTTGCTTAAGTGAATCTGTTCCTCAACTTAAAACGTTAATACTAAAATATGTATCTAAAATTTAATTATTTATTTGTATATATTATATATTTTTCTTTTTTCTATCATCTTCGTATTATTAGTTTATTTCATTAGTAGTCCAACATCTTTATATTTGTTCGCGGTTTCCAAATAATTCATGTTGATTCAAAAATTTATTTTGTTTGTCCGCCCATCAACAAGCTTGTGTTTGGTATCGCTGGTTTCCATACTTTATTCTATATTTTAGAATTCGAATATAAGAAATATAATAGAAATAAATAAATAAATATTTGCTTATTTACTGACCAATCGTTTTTCATGAATTAATTGACGATGTTGCGTACTCACGACTATGCGATTATTTCATAAATTGATCGATAAATAGTCGTGCGTGATAGATTTAAGATAATCGTTCATCTCTAATTGGAAACATTTTTTGTGTGAAATTCGCTGAAGTCTTAAGGGTTTATTATTATAAAAATAATAATGTCTATGACCAAATTTTTCCGTGGCGAAAGGAAAACTACAACTACAGTGACGGTGTAATTGGACTGCATGAGGAGATTGATCATTACTATCAATATATATTGCCTACGCCTTGTGAGCACGTGGTTCGCAATGAACTTGTAAAACGAATTGAGGCCATGGTTCACAATTTGTGGCCGATGGCTGTAGTTGAGATCTTTGGTTCTTTTCGCACCGGGCTACTTTTGCCCAACTCGGACATCGATATTGTTATCATAGGTGAGCAACAGAAGAGACCTATTATTTGTGATTAATTGTTTCCTATTATTTTGCAGGTCTGTGGGAGAAACTGCCTCTACGCACCTTGGAGTCTGAGCTGATTGCCCGCAGATTTGCCGAGAGCAGAACAATGCATGTACTAGACATGGCTCAAGTGCCGATAATTAAGTTTGTCGATTGCGAAACCAAGATAAAAGTAGACATATCCTTCAATATGCAAGTGGCGTACATTCCGCCGAGCTAATCAAATTGTTTAAACGAGAATATCCAGTGCTTGGCTAAACTTGTGATGGTGGTAAAGCAATTTCTGCAGCAACGTGGCCTAAACGAAGTCTTCAGCGGTGGCATCTCGTCATATTCATTAACCATTATGTGCGTCAGCTTTCTGCAATTGCATCCGCGCAAAGTAGTGGCTAGTAAAGCAAATCTTGGTGTGTTGCTCTTGGAATTCTTCGAGCTGTATGGAAGCCGTTTTAGCTACACAAATATTCAAATTTCCGTCGAAAATGGCGGCAGTTATCGTAGAGCTCCTTTGACATCCATCTCGCAAATATTTCTACCTGATCCATTGAATTTAGAAAACAATATCGGTCGTGCCACCAATCGTATTATGGCTATTAGACAGGCATTCCGTTGGGCCTTTCAAGTGCTCACCTTGTCGATCAATTCAACGCAAAGAAATAACAATTCAATACTTGGTAAGTGTCAGCATCGAGAGGTCACTTTTAACACATAAGCTTTACTATATATATTTTTCTGATTGGACTGCAGGTCAAATTATTCATTTTAATAAGGAAGTCGTTGATCAACGTGCTTGGTTGCAAAAGACTTTTGGCCATCTTATTGTGGTGAAGCCAAACGAAGATGAAAGTACAAGCTCTCAGCCGGTTGAGCCGAATTCTTAAATATAATACAATTTTAAAAATTGTCACGCTTTTTTGTACCAGATTTTTTTAATATATTACCATAAAATGTTCAATTGTACGAACTAACAAAAATGTTATTAATGTGCAGCTTCTGAAAAATGTCCCAAGTGGGAAAACAATGACTGTTCAAAAAACTGACAGAAACTAGCTAACCAATATATACTATAATCTATCTAAATTTGTGTGTTTTTTTTTTATACTTAAATAGATTATTTTATTTTGGATTGGTTATCACAAAAAAAGTTATAGTAAGTTTGATTTTATTCAATACATATTTTTGTTGTGTGAAGATTGACTTTTAACAACAGTAACAATCTCCAATATGGAAGTGATACTCAAATTTTAATGGTATAGAAAAATTCGAAGCGAAAAAAAATGATTTAAGTACATATCCACTTACATATATGTCTATTGGAGTTTTCAGACTATAAAAGGAAGGAGCGCCTACAAAAAATGTTTAAATCAAACGAAAACTTCAAATCGCTGGAAACATTGCTATTTAAGAGAGATCACATCTGCATCTTCTGCTCCGCTCCCTCTGCTTTCATAACATGCCATTTGAAATTTTATTGCCATCTTAGAACGAGCAATGCAAAAGTGTCTCTTTGCCAATGTCATTTGTTTGCCAACTTTTGGGCATAAATGAGTGAGAGCATTGAGAAACTGCCAGCTGCCTGCCGCCAGATCCCATTTTGACGTAAATGTCAACCAGGTTACTTTAATTCAAAGAAAAATTATGCGTACCACCAAAGAGGAGATCACCCATCAATTCTGCCAACAAACATCTTAAGAAGTCACCAATGAGCAATGTATCAAGTGCCGAAAGTTGAACACTGACATACATATTTGTCCAATCCCCAGGTCAGCATACTTTATATAATATGGTATATTTTGATTTAAATTTCTAAAATAATAGTGTTGTATTTACGATTAATGTCATCATATAGAATGTACAGCACAAAAAACAACGAAAAAATACAAATATTCTGATATGTATTTATTATATTATGATTATTTCAATAAATGACTCAAGCTTTCAATTCAGGAAGCATTAAGAATGTCGACGATTCTCAAACATCTGGTTCTATTCGCATGCTGATAAAAACTCTTCAAAAGCGTTCGAGCTTAATTCGAGCAGTTAAGTAAATGCATATGCAGATTGATTTATCTGAAACTGCTTCTTAGTATGTCCGTATACATTTTCATTTGATTCTTTGTAAAGTAGTTAACTTTCTGTGTGTTGCTAATAAGTCTGTAGTTTTAATATATTAATTAAGAAGATGATTAGATTAAATGATTAAATTGTTAACTACTGGGAATTGCAAATTACTGGAGATTAATTAAATCTGTAACACAAATTTTAACTCTTTAAAAATTCCTAAGTAAAAATTAAAGTAAAAAAGTTTTGTAGTTCAAAATGCAATACTCTAGCGGGAATAAAAGCGGAACTTAAACAATCAAAAGTATTGCAATTCGTTTACTTCTACATATGAAAAGGTTTATGTTATTAAGCAAACTAAAGCTTTCAAAATATCAACTACAGAGTCAAGCAGCTGATTGATGTTCAAGAGTTCATAGTTATTTGATTTCTGTATGATAAACTGTATTTATTTCAATGATTTATTGAAATTTCGTCATTCAATTCTTTTTAAATTTTAATAATACCAAAAATACCAGAAAAAATATATACACATATTTATATTAAATTTTACATAATCATTGAATATTAAAATACATATTATATTTTAAAATAATTTAAATAATTTTCATAATAACAATGAAAATATCCATTATATATTTTTAAAGTATATTGCAATTGTCAAATTGTTTTATGTAAAATCTAATAAGAATTTAAATTATAATTAAATTAAATTCAATTTTACTGTATTCGAAAAATAATTCCAAGCACGAACATTCATATTCTAGACAAATTTATTGATTCGGATTTCCTAATTAATTACGCTAACAAACAAGCAATTTTATTTAAAGCATCACAAGTTTCAGAGCTCAGAAATAATTTGTGTTTAAAATCGTAAAAAATTAAATCTGAAAATGGGTTTCCCCTTTATTTATTAATAAATTAATCTCGCACTTGCTTATTACAATAGAAAAGTGACTGTTTATATATATTAACAAGTAAGAAACCAATTGTCACGACTGTATGCGACCTGTTAGCATATGTGAACATATAATAATAATAATAACGGTATAAATATAATAAAAAGAATTTGGCATATTCATTCAATTATATGTTCTCTTAAAAGTTCGAGTTTTTTTATGTTTTATTGTTGTTTATTATTGTTTTTTATGATACCTAAATCGACGAATTCAGAACTTATATTCGACACTGAGTAACTTAATAGACTTTCTTTGTTTAAAAGTGAACAGGTCCAAATATATATTGATATACAACTTCCGTCGTCTATAGATACAAATGTATGTACATATATAAAATAAATTACTGATACTGTGAATGCGAAGAGAGCGTTATTTAAAGAGAACAAATGAAACCTCGTACGGAAAACCCAAGATTAGCTGAATTCAGTTTTAAATTGGAGCTGAGCGCTTCAAGTTCGAAATATTATAATTCAAAATGAAAATAGTTGCAACAGTTTTGCTTATTATATTTAATTCGGGGATCATACATTCAAATCACGAATATGATCTCACTACGGAAAGCAACGAAGTGAAAAACACTGTGAGTTCACATATTAAGTGCGTTTGTATTTAATTGTGTAAATGTCAAACGAATTTCTATTTTCTTAGACCTTTGCAATTATCACAGACAATGAAGAAAAGTGCTACGGGTATTGTTTTAACATCATACAACCTGTCTTAGAACATACTGTCCATATACAAGTGAAGGACCAACAAATTCTGGAACTAGCCAAACAGATAGAAGATCTCAAAATGAAGGTGGCAATATTCGAAGAGACCATCAAAAATAAGGATGAACAGATTCTCGTGTCTGATAAATACAAAAATGAAACTCTTGAACTTTTTTCCCAATCAAAAGAAAAAGTCATTGAATATAAAACAAAATTTGAGAATTGTCTAGCCCCAAATTGTATTGGTAAAGTAACTGATATATATGAGATAAAAGTGCCTGGAATCGATGCATTTTCTGTGCCATGTGACTCGCGCTTAGCTGGCGCTGGATGGACTGTAATTCAAAGACGTATGGATGGATCTGTAGATTTTAATCGTAATTGGACAGATTATCGACAAGGATTTGGTGATCTGCGTAGAGAATTTTTCATTGGACTCGATAAACTGCATCTAATAACTAAATCGCAGAGGCACGAGTTGTACATTTACCTTAAAATCAACAACGGAGAGGGGTACGCTCGATATGATAATTTTTACATTGGAGATGAGGACGAGTTTTATAAAATAAAATCCATTGCCAGTTACTCTGGTAATGCTGGCGATGCCTTGAGTAGTCATAGGGGCTCGAAATTTTCGACTTCAGATCGGGATAATGATGTCAGTTCTAATCATTGTGGACAACAATACAAATCTGGTTGGTGGTTTACGAATTGTTATACAAGGTAAATATTTAATATACAGGTTAATATTACAACTAATTTACTTAAACTATATTCCCTTTTTTATTATTTATTTATTCGCAGTAATTTAAATGGTCTATATAATGGAACTAATACCTTTGTCTGGCGCACATATAGTCATTACAACCTTAAATTTGTTCAAATGATGATTAGACCAAAATAGAAATTATAAAATTTTTAACAAACAATTAAATTTAACCGACTAAGCAACACAAAAATATACAGCAAATAATACTTAAAACTTTGAGATATCTATTCCAAAAAATACAAAACAATACAATGAAAAATGCTTCTCCTCTAAAATATGTGGAATTGGTCTACACATAAAATATATTATATATTATGATAAATGTAATTTCGAACATTACCTATGCCCAATCATTTAAACTATGGTCTTTTTTTAGGATATAAAGCAGACTTACTTCATATAGAATGTACAGCACAAAAAAATATAAATATTCTGATATGTATTTACTATATTATGATTATTTCAATAAAATACTCAATCTTTCAATTCAGGAAGCATTAAGAATGTCGACGTTTCTCAAACATCTGGTTCTATTCACATGCTGATAAAAACTCTTCAAAAGCGTTCGAGATTAATTCGAGCAGTTAAGTAAATCCATATGCAAATTGATTTATCAAAAACGTTTCTTAGTATGTACGTATACATTTTTTTTTGATTCTTTGAAAAGTAATTTACTTCCTATGAGTTGCTATTTAGTCTGTAGTTTGATAGCCAACGACCAGTCAGGACAAAGGTGTTTTAATATATTAATTAATAGATGATTAGATGAAATGATTGAATTTTTAACTATTTGGAATTGAATATTACCGGAGATCAAATGAATCAGTAACACAAATTTGACTCTTTAAAAATTCCTAAGTAAATTTTAAAGTAGAAAAGTTTTGTAGTTAAAAATGCAATACTCTAGCGGGAATCCTGCAGCGAACTCACAAGGAGCTTTGGTGTCAGCAAAGCGTTGCCTCTAAAAAACAAACTGGCTTACACAAAAAGTTCAAACGGGTTGTGGACTAGGCACAAATCAAGCCACAATTTATTTGGCCCAGAACAATGGCCAAATGCTAAATGGTAAACTAAGCGGCTAAACAAATAGCAGCAGCAGCAGCATCGGGCATAAATCCTTTCACTAAAACGCGCACTCAACAATACGCAAAAAAAAAGGAAAATACGGGGCAAAAAAACAATGCTGTGGGCAAAGTGCGCTTTTTGGCACTTGAAATACTGCAGTGAGTGGGAAAACCGAGCGGCTTATAGACAATTCAAATCAAAATGTCCCACTTCCCGTTCGAACATCAAATTGTATACAGACATGTGTGCATGTGTGTGTGTGTGTGAGTGTCATGCCATTTTAATCAAAAACGGCGCAACGGCAACATGCAACGGATTATCCGGCAGCTAAACAACACCCCGATCCGAGAAGCCAGCTCATAGAAAAGAGAGAGAGAGAGAGAGAGAGAATGAGAGTAATATCAAAGCCAAACCCTAACCAAAACCCAGTCAAAGCTGAGCCCAAGCGGTGTCCCAGCGGTGTCGTCAATGACTGTTGAATAGACCTGAATGAGAAGCGTTTCGTGTTGACAATTGCCATGCCATCCATATAACAATTAAATGCGCAGTGAGGCCCAGCCTACTTAGGCGCTATAAACATGGATGATATGTCGAGACTCGGGACTTCTCTCTCGCTACACACACATATTGTGGCTATTCTTTCCAGCCGCTTGCGAATTTATTGAACCGCAGCAAATGTCATTGATGTCATCATATAATCATCATCATCATCGTCGTTATTATGATCAAGCGATGCTTTGGCAGTCTTGTCTATATCCATATCCGTATCTTTTATTAGCAACAAGTTTTTAATATCACTCTGCGTGGCATCAACGACAGCAGCAGCATGAGGTTCCTCTGCAGCAACAGCACATTGAGGGAGAGAGGGAGGGAGACAATGGCAATGGTATGAGGATGAGGATGAGGATGAGGTATGTATGTAGGCATCATAAAAGTATCTACAACAATAGCGCCCCTACCTCGTCATGTCCTCGAATCGCACATTGCCGCGTATCCTGCGTCCTGATTTTATAAGAATTTAATATGCGCCACGTATTTTATGTGTTTTCGGTTTCATTCCTTGCCATTTTTTCTGCTCTGCACTCTTTCCATAATCATTCACTTCGATGTTTTTTAGCATTTGAAATATTAAAATATATATATTTTATTTAAATTTAAATAAGTAATAAGAACTCTTCATTATAATAATTCGAAATTTCCATTTAATAAATTAATATGTTTTATAATTATACAAATATTAACAGTTGCAACTTTTGAAAAAGTTTTTTTTTAATTATTCAATTTCAAAGTTTTTTTAAGGAGTAATTTATTAAATCTTATTGCACCTTTTCAGAAAGTTCTTCTAAAAAAATCCAATTTTATAGTTTTTTATTTCAATAATTCTTATTTATTTATTTATTATATTAAATTGTATTTAATACTACATTTAATAAAAAAAAAAGAGTGCTGGCTGCTGAGGCCCTCACTTCGATTTTCTTATTAATACCTCAAATAATTTCCCTTTTATATTTATTTTATTAATCTCTACTTTATTTTTTTATCATCTTTGTTTAAATTCGTGTGAATGATATTGAGTGCGTGCTTGCCCAAACTTACATTTCAATTCTCATAGATTTTGTTCATTATCTTATAACGATTATGAAATAAATACTTCCGTCTCTTTGAGCAGCACCTTGGCATCACTGGGGAGATGAGAGAGACTGGGGTCTGAGTATATCGAGATTGGGATTGGCATTGCAACTGAATGCTTCGGTTTGCTGGGTTGAGCTCAGATTTTCCGACGTAGAAATAAATCAACTGCATGTCCTGTTTGCCGTTGTATCGTCGTGTATTTATTGTTACGTTTTTAAGTTTGGAATTTTTAATTTATGGCGCATCCTTCATTGTTAAAAGTTATATTTCTTCTTCGGCTGCTTATCGCAGGGATATGGCAAGGAAAAAATGAAAATAAAATAAGAACGGAGGATGGGAGGAATACATCTTCGGCTCGTACCTACGTAAAAGAAGTCGCAATAAAATATTTTCCAATGCCTTGAGCCTTGAGCCTCAACCTAGGCCAGGGCGTTGCCGTCAGAGGCACAAAATTATGATGTATGTGCAATAAATAATCCCAAATAAATAAATTATCACCGTAGTTGGGAATTTGCGGCGCCGAGTGGCTCAACTAATGGTTACCGGATAGGAAACGGGTTCGGGATGGATCTAACAAACTTTGACTACTGTGACTGTGCCACAGACTGCATCGTATTTGATTTGTTGACTCTCTACCTTCTACGTTCCAATCTCCATACGTTTCACGGCGGTTTTACACATTTACAAGGGTGTTAATATGTGCGCCTTGTTAGTTTTCCGAGTTATTCTTTTTCATCTTTTGCACTCGGCACAATCCTTTGACTGCTCATAAATCAGCGCTTGATTTGGCGCCTTGCATATGGACGGGTGTGTGTGTGTGTTGTCTCTTCATGTGTGTGAACATCCTTTGTCTATTTGCCTAGCACACGGCATCCTTTTGTTTTAATGTGCCAAATATACTCGTCGCCTGGCTACGTCACCTTTCACCCATTGCCGGCTTTGCCTTTATTATTTTTGTCTTTTTTTTTTTTTTTTTTCCTGTCATTTTTTCCATGGGGTTAACCCGTTTAACCCTTGGCAAATGCTTCTGGTTAACCACGAACAACATATCTAACATTTCTCCATGGCTCGCAATACGAGTTTCAATGCGGACACATTGCCACGACACTGAGGTCAACCTTTTCCATGTTCATTGGTTGTGCTGGCTGTGTCTTCTGAATGGGAGTTTTCTTCTCACTATGCACTTGAACTAAAGCATTACATGCGAATTTAAAATGCATTTAGAATTTTTATAAATCTTGGCTAATTAGCCATATCCTTATTATATTATTGAGAGAAGGTAAAAGGAGGTAGTAGAAGGTATCTTCGATCAGAAAGTGTTTCGATTCTTCGACTCTTGTCTGTCTCTATTTCTGTGCCAATGATCATTTATGTTAATCCCCGAAACTATATCTTGAGCTTTCCCCCGCTCTTGATAAAAATTCTGTTTAAGATCAAGGATAACCATTTTAAAATACACACAATGTTAAACATAATCTACAATAAATGATCAAGTCTCAATTATTATTATTATTATAATTTCAACATTGCTTAACCACTTTTGTATTGGTTGAACAATTCTTTAGGTTGTGGTAATTTGCCTTTAGTCACACTAAATATGTTTACTATTATTTCCTATAGTTCTGCTCATAATTTCCTAATCGGTTGTAGCTTTCTTTGTAGCTTTTATTTATTTATTTATTTTAGAAAATCTGAAGGAATATTTACACGTACGCGTGTTAAAAGAAATTAAAAAAATACTGATCAATTTTGCCTTTTCTATCTATACAGATTAACTTAACGAATATGTATATAGAATGCAAAGATAAGATATAAAGATATTGGATTGGATTTATCAACTCAAAGCTCAATTTTTTACGATAGTTTGTCTCAGTGTCCCTTATCATCAGTTCATGGAGAAGCTTCATTTATAGTCTTGGTAATGCTTGTAAAGAATTAATAATAGAACAATTGCTTATAATATTGCTATAAATTGATTGCCAAAACCTTAATCAATTATTATTTTCAATTGGCGATCTACAAATTTAAATTAGCTTTCAATTTCCTAATAATATTCAACAAATTGGAAACCTTCAAATGAAAAACTCTCAGTAGAATTTTTTCCTACTCGTTTCATACATAAATTTTTTTTGCAGTTTGACTGTTCGGCTGTCCGGCGTAACATTTTGCCGTAAGTGTCTTTGTCGCAATGTCGTAAATAAAGTCGGGTCAGGCTCGTCGCTGAACATTGGAATTTATGCGCGTTGATTTATTTGCTGTTAGCGATTTATTGCTGCCGCAGGATGAGCGCAGGATGAACCATACCCAGCGAAAGAGGCTGAAAGCGAGTGAAGAAGAAAGAGAGGGAGAGTGTAAAATATAGGAGGCCAAAGCGGTGGGAATATGTGATGCCTGGAGAGGACAGAACTGAATTGAACTGAACAGAGAACAGAGCGGAACAGGACAGGACAGGTCAGGACAGGACAGAACACGTATAGCTATGTACGTATTGGGCATGTCCTGGTTTTATGCGCCACGCTCGTTATTAAGTTTTTAATTTATGACCATGTGAAATGCAGGTCCACCCAGTCCACTATTTCATTTTCGGTATTATTTGACAAAAATTATATTTTAATTGAGCGACGAGCCGAGCCGAGCTGAACTGAGCTGAGCGCTGAGCATTCAACGTTCAATGTTTGTTTGCGGTGACACTGCCTCTAATCCCCCCTCAGGCGGCTGTCAAATAAACGCCCCGCGCTGTCAACTCTGTCAGGGCTGACAAGCAGCAACAAAAATATTGAAATTATTATGATTTTTCCCGTGACGCCCAAGAAAAATATATTAAATTTTTGCCTCTGCAATGATGGGGAGGCGGACGATTCGGGCTGGTGTTTTGTGGATAGGAAATGCGACCGCCGACGCCGTGCAACGCTGGCGGCTTCCGTCGGCGTCCACCGGCGACCGCAGACACACACAAACACACCCACACACACACACACTTACAAAATTCTAATTTCTCCACTCAGTCGCAACATCTATCCCACACTCAGGGAAGGAAATAAAAAAATAAAATAAAAAAAAATCAGAAAAGAAAATAAAATAAAATACCAGAAATATTTCTAAGCATGCTTTGACGCCCCACCCAACTCGACCTCGTCCTCGTCCTCGTCCTGGAATGCTCCCTGGTTAGCCCAGGGCTTCAAAAATGAAATTATATTTTATGTGCTTATGCTTGTGTTTGTTTGGTTGGCTCTTTCACATTGAGTTTTGTGCTCCCTCTCCGCCCGTACTTCTCCATTTTCTCCATTTGGGCAACACATACCTTTTTTTACCCCTGATCGCCCCGAGACCCCGGGGGCAAAATGTGGAATCACATTAAGCAAACATTTAAATTTAATTTCGCATGTAATGAGGCATTTGTTTGTTTATTTTTTCCAGTTTACACCCTGGATCGTTGAGACGAAACTCCGGCGTGTGGAATTCGGTTAGTCAGTTTAGCTTTGGGTGCAGTTCTTGATTTCGCTTCACTTATTACATTATTTTCAAGCACATTTGCTGCTGTTGTTGTTGCTGTTGTTGCTGTTGTGGAAAGTTGGCTTTCTCTCAACTAGACAGAGACTAGACACTGCAGTTGCTATTGTATTAAAGTACGACTTTCAAAAAGTATTTAATATGAAGCATTTTGATATCATTGGCACGCTTTGGTACCATATTTTATTTTAGATTAAACAAATTTAGTTTACTTATTGTTCCATTTACCGCCATATGAAATCTTGTTCACCCTAAAAACTTCAACTGTCATCAAACTGACAATAGCGAAGCCTTCTCTGTACTCTTAAAAGAGTCATCAACAAAATGTGACACCATATTTATCATACTTATGGCAAAGAGCTCAACTGCTTCCTTGTTTGGAGAATCGACACAACAATCAGTCCATTAGCAAAAACTTAAGCCTATACGCAAATTTCCATACGTGGGGAGGTTCTTAAAATAGTAACAATAATGGATGAGCTTCTGAAAATTTGTGCAGTGTTTTTATCAGAGGGAGTATAGAAAAAATATTAATATATTTATATCTCAATACAACATTTTTTGTACTTTAATTTACAATTCTCTTACAATTCTCCAAAAATAAATCATCATACGGAAAAACTTTTTTATGTTGCTTAAAGTTGAGAATGAGCTGAAAAAATGTATTTTATTAATTTAAAATTTTGAATGAAAACTTTGAATCAAGCTTACAGTAAAGTAAATTGTCATTAAAAAAAAATTGGTTTAAAAATAGTTAGCAATCAACCAAATCACGTAAAGCGATGAAAGATAAGTGTAAAATGAATTCGAATTGATAATTATGAATTATATTTAACATACTTTTAAATACCACTTGTTCATAGCTAACTTTAAGACATGCTTTTTCTTATGACTTGTCAGCATATTCATTACTTTTGAAGCTGCCCTCGCAGTCCTAAACTATAAACAATTATTTGCATACCGCTAAAATCTAAACCAATTTGAGTGGCGCGTGTAGAAACTCAGACACCTCCACCGTCTCTAGCCTATAAAAAAAAAATCCATTAGTCTATGGCTCATTAAATCAAAAATAGCCTGCTCCATTTTGCTAATGGACACACACCGACACACACCGACACACACACACATACACACTACACGCCATCTTGAAAGTTGACTAATTTTTGGGGCGAGTAGCTGCGGCGGTGGCAGCAGCAACAAATCGCAGTTAGCCATTGTTTTTGTTGTCGGCTGCTGCTGTGGCAGTTGTGGCAGCCACTTAAGCCAAACAGGAAGGCAACCAGAGACACATACAGAGAGAGATAGAGAGAGAGACGCAGATAGAGGAGATACTAGAGCCAGAGGCAAAAAACACACGCTGAAATTTTAAAAATTGAAAATAGCACACAATTTAGCTAATTGGCGCGGGGCTGACAGCGCTAAGAAGAAATGTGAGGGAAGGGGAAGAAGGAAGGCAACACGAGTAGCGTATTACGAGTATAATCATAAAAAACAGTGTTGATGGTGATGATGATGATGATGTGCATGCCGCGCATAATTATCACATATGTGTCTGTGTGTGTGTGTGTGGGCTAATGTGCCACCCAATCCACACCTGTCAATCTCGCAGAGGTGTAAAATAAAAAAAAGGGATAGCACAGGCGTCGCATGCGCATGAAAGCAAAGCAAACACAAGAAGCAAAAAACAGAAAGCAGAAAACAGAAAATGCATCCCCGGCGGAGGCATAAAATATTTTTAATATCAAAACAAAAACAAAGGCAACAACAAAGCTTATCAAAATGTGTGCAAAATTAGCTGATTGTGGCACTGAATTTAATGGCCGTTGTGGAAGCAACGATGTTGATGGAGCTGTGCTTAAAAACCTGGAAACATATTCTCAACCTTTTGCCAATGTGAGTGAAATGAATGTACTCCCAACCCAAGTGGAGAATTTAATGTTAAATTAAGACGATCATACGGCAAGAAATGCAACTTATGTATATTTTCAAAATATTCTTTTGAAACTTTTTTATTTAACAATCACGATTTGAGGCTACAGTCAATTTGGCATTAGCACGAAATGAAACGAAACGAAACGAGGCGAAGTCAAGCCACATCGTTAATATCAATCATTTATCAAAAATCTCACTGGACCGCCTTTCAATGTGCCCCGGTGGCTAATGAGCCAAGTGCTGCGTCTCTGTCAATCCATGGAACCGACTGACTCAGTCGTCTCTGTTTGCGGAGAATTGGGACGCCATGGCTCTACTTGGCGGCCAGTTGAGTTGACAGGCCAAAACCAAAGCCGAAGCCGAAGCTGAAGCTGAAGCCAATGCGGCCAAGTTAAGTGCGCACATTCATTAATTTACATTAAAATGTAATTAGCGGTCAAAGCAACAAAATAAAAAGTTGGCTAAAAAAATGAAACCGCAAAAATGCTGTGAGAGCTTCGTATAAGCAAATGAAATGCAATTTTAAATCATTTTTAAAGCATTTACGTAAATTTGCTAATGCTTCGCTTGGAGGTATAACCCGAAACATTTAATGTTGTATCAAAATCGAATTGGAAGGAAAATGAAAAGCATTTTATATAGTACAGATATGTATAAAAAAAAGTCAATTTCTAAATTACCAGTTATTGAATTTGAATGAATTTGTAGATTCTTAAATAATATTAGACTTATTTTAATATAAAACTGAAGACACAGAAACATTCAGCTGGAATCTAAGTGACTACAAAGTTAACCAAACTATTTGTATATTCATTATGAAATCATTTTTAAAACAAAAATTGTAAAATTATTGAAAAAGATGTGCACATAAAAGAATATAAAGTAGATGTTGTAGATATTCCTATTCAAACAATTATAAATACCATTTCATATAACGATAAAGGACTTCCTCTTTTCTTGTTGATATAGAATTGAATGTTGAAAAATAATTAGATATGAAGAATATAAATATTAAAACTGAAAACATTTCTTTTTACTATATTTGGTAATACGAAGTTCAACAGTAGAAGACGCTTTAGGCAGCGAAAGTTATTAATTATTTAATTGGGTTTATAAAGTGCAACTTAAAATTGTGTAAATGCTGTAATTATTTAATAATGTTAGTCACAACAATGTGCTTTTAATGATATTGCCGCAATGTTGTTTGCTCTCATTAGAATGCTTTGTTGGTACATACAACTGAACCCGTTAGGCATTCTGTTAACAACACAATGCATTTTCATCCTCAACGTTGCGATTGTTAATAGAAAAATTGCACACAAATTTGGCGCTTGTTAGTTATTTCCGCTAAGAAAATGGCTTGGGTGACCAAAGAAGCAGCTGCTTGTGCTGCTTCTGCTTCTACTTATTATTATTTTGACTATTTATTTTACGTACTTTTTTTTGCAGCTTGTTAACAAATTTTATGCATTTCTTAACTTTTACACAGAGACGAGTTAACGAGTACGAGCCGTGGAATTCAGCTTGCTTATTATTATTTGTGCCAAGTCCCTCTATTTGTGCTGTGCTCTGAGGTGGCCAGCATTGTGGTTATCATAGTTTAACAAGTTTTCAAAGAGCATGAAATTTCTTTGGCCTGGCTCAAACCAGCTAAAATGCAAAATGCAAAACGCAAAATGCAAAATGTGAGAAACGCGAAAAGTGAAATGCAAAATGCTGAAAATGCGTGCATAAAACTTTTTATCGTCAGCACAGAAAACGCTGAAAAATATTGCATTAAAAGCAGCCGCTGTCACGCCCCTTCTCTTCCCTTTCCCCCTTCTTCCCCCCACTGCCTGCTGCAGGTGTATTGTCCGAGCTGGCGCCATTTTGCTTGGCCAGCGCGCATTTTGTTAATTTTTAGCGTAAAAGCCAAAAGAAAGTTGCCTTCGCCTTCAGACTAGCGTCAAGAAAGTCGCCTCTTGCTCTCTTCTTCGTCTTCTTCTTCATCTTCTTCTTGCCTCCTATTTTGTTGTCGTTGTTGGTGTTGTTGTTTTGCTTTTGCTTGGTGCTGCGAGCCAGGCAAAATGAATTTATAATTAGATGACACCATCCGTGCGTAAATAATAATTTCTGCCGCATATTCTTTCCTTTTTTCCCATCTCTCTCTCTCTATTTTTTTGAAGACTTCTTTCCCGTTCTTCTAGTTAGTTAAAACGCGCGAATGAGTTTTCTTGAGTCGACGCTACACTCCCCTTATTCGCCTTATCTCCTCTCTCCCCTCACCTTCTCACAGTGTCGCCTCTGGTATATTGTGATGAAAAACTTTGTGGTAGCACAAGTTTTTTGCCAGCCTGGCAAATTCTCCAGCTACAGCTACAGCTACAGAGCTACTCATACTGCCCTATGCGTAAGGTTGTACAACTTATTCAGGCTCTTTCGCATACTCTACAATAAGAAACGTGATAGGAAAATGCACTTCTTTAATAATAAGTCTATCGATTAGGTTATTTTATCTTTCTGATTTTTTTAATAGTTGATTAACTTAATTTTTAGACTCTATTGATAACAAGTTCTAATATTATATTGTAGATATTACAATTAATAATAATTACTATGTGCATTACATCTATATTTGTTTGTATGTAGAGTTATATTTCATCTATATAAATGTACATATAAGAGTAAAATAAACAGTAACCAAATGTGACAAAATTGTTGATATTAGAAACAACGAAGAGCAGCGTTTCTAGTTAAACACGACATTTTAAATTTATCTTTATCCCTCCTATTAATCGCACGTAAAACTGTGAAAAAATATAAATTCATATATATATACTTGCGATGTCACGTAAAAATATTTACAAAATGTTTAAAATAAATACAATAAAAACACTAAACAAAAAGTATTGTTTAAAAAAGAAATAGTTCAATTTCGGTGATTTATTAATTTTTCAAGGCAAAGTCACATTCGTTTTTCAGTGTTTTTTATTCATAACACGAAAACGACAAAACTTCGAAACTAGTCTTTTACATTAAAGAATAGTTATTTTAAAATTCATTAAACAATTATAAAACTATTTTGTTAAATGTATATTTTTGAACACAGTTTCGTGGAAAGTTATTTATACTAAAATTTAAACCTTTTCTTTAAAATTAAATTAACTCAATCACATTCGATTTTATAGTGAAAACTAAAGCTATAGACCAAAGAAAATTAAATATTTTACTATCGTATGAAATATAAAATAAACTTACTAAAAGAGTTCAATGAATAAACATATGTTCATTTGCAAAAAACAAGCCAAAAAAAAACATTTAAGTTATTTAACACATAATATTTTATTTTCAATTCATTGTGGACATATGAATGTTTTGATATAGAATTGTTTGATATATGTTTATCAATATTTGAAGCAAAGTGTATGGCGATTTCGTGTTGTCGAAGAGTGCTCTGTACTTATTTTCCATTGGCGCATTTAACTTTCTTTTTGTTCCCCCATTTCGTGTGCTGCTATCAACGTGGGCACATCTTCCACTTGTAGTTTGCCTGCTCTTCTCTTTTATTTTGCAATGCTCCACTCCACTCTTCTTGGCTCTATAGTATGCTCCACTCTGTTTGTTTCTTTATCGCGCATTTACCAAGTGCCAAAGTTTTCTCGTTATAAGTTTTGTAGCCTTTGTGTGTGTCTCTCTCGCTCGCGCTCGCACTGGCGCTCATCTCAACATTTGCAGCACGCTGCTCGCAACTCGCAGCTTGCAACGCCAGTTCTCATCTTGCAACTCGCAACGCAGCTTGGAGCTTTGCAAGCGTCGCAAACTTTCGATATTTCTTCAAAGTTTATGGATGCTGAGATTTCGGGGCTTCTCAGCTTGCAAAGCGTGTGCTCCACAAACGCAGCTTGGCCAAATGGAGAAGTGTGGAGCAAAAAAAAAAAAAAAAATGTATGATATTATTTTATTGTTGTTTGGCTGGCACACAACTTTATGGCAAACACACTCCTTTTTTTGGATTCGCATTATCCTGGCGAAAGTTTGGCGCGCAAATAAGTTGAAGCCCCGCCGCAGCGCGTCGGAACTCGAACTCGAACTGGAACTCTTGCCTCTTGCATTTGCCGCCCGATTCCCATAACTTTGGCTCCATTTGCTGCACCATTTTGCGGCAGCCGGTTCCTGACACCGCGACTTGTGTGCTCCAGCAAAACGCAGATAAGCTCCGAAAGTATTTCCAGATACACATGCAACTGAAAGTGCACTTTAAATTCTTACAAATGACTAACTCAACTGTCATACAGCTCACTAGCTTTGCCATTTTTATGTCTCATTCAAAACCAATCGATGCTGCAACTTTTCATCTCTTCTTTTTATCGAAGCCAAAGAATATTCAAGTACTTTAAATAACGATATCTCTTCAATTAATTTCATAATTTATAATTATGATACTTTTATCACTTTTTGATATTTCTTATACTAACTAATCAAAATACAGACTACAAATATAAGGCATAGTTCTTGCTTTCAGCAATTCTCTTCTTAATATCAAATACATTATTATACTAGATAAATATATACAATATGCCATTTCAAGGAATTATGATACTTATAGAAACTATTAATTGACACATTAATTCAATAAAATCGATCATTTTTTATCTGCAAGCTTATTTATAATTGATCACTTTAACATTTAATATTAGTAAACATACAAGTTATAAAATTCATATTTTTCAATTTGATATTTAGATTTTAAGACACAACAAAAATGCATCTAACCACTCACAAAATTCATATAGGAAAGAGAAAGGAAATCTAAGAAATTTCCTAATATTATTTTCTTAATATTCGATTTTATTGTAAATATAAATTAATGATGATGATGATTGATTACTTTAGAGATGTGATGCTGTATGCTAAATATAATATATTGAAGAACACATTTGCAAATTTTAAGTAATCTATGAATTATACAAAAAATTAAAGAAAAGTTAAACCAACAATTTTAAAATTTAAATTCATTAATAAAACTTATAATACTTATATCATATATATATAAAGCCAAAATTTCTTATTATTACGTATACGTAATGTGAAACATTAAAACTTTTTAAGACAGGCTTATAGCAGCATACGTATATCTAACATATTTTCTATAAAAAAAAGGCGTTCTATAACACTCTTATTATCAACTAAGTATTTCAAAACAATTATCTTTACTTTCTCAATTAAAACTTTTTCTTCGAAAGTAGTTCAAATTGCTAAAAAAAAAAAATAAATATTTTAGCAAATAATTATAATTTGTTATTTATTTATTTTCGATAATTAGTATTCAAATCATTTTGAAAGTAAGCAATTGTCAAAACAGGATAGTTTATTTTTAATTTAGAGTTGTTATGTCACCATATTTAACCTGACTATGAGTGTGTTTTATCTGCCCCTTGATCTGCATCCCCCGCTGCAACTGGCAATTAATCTGGCCATTTATAGACCACACTATTTGGCCTCAACGCAGGTTCCTGCATTACCGAAAACGGAAACACTACGAGATGCGCAGCATATGGGCGAGTGAAAGCATATGGAAAACATTTAAATAAATGCATTTATTTAACGCTTTTATTACTGTTCAACTTGATATGCAGGCAAGCAATTAATTTGCAATAAAAGATAAATAAGCAATAATGTGAAACGCAATTATTTTTCCATAGAACTCCAAATAGTTGAGGAGGGCGTGCCAAAAGATTTATATGCTAATGCACACACACACACACACACACATCCAGACAGACTATATAGGAAAGGCAGGAACTAATTTTCAAGGTCATTAGAATGCGCAAATAGAGGAGACTCACGACTCGAGAGCAAACTGACACTGGCAGTGCCATCCTTTTGTTGTTAATGTTTATGATAATCACAACAATGGGCCAGTTGCCTATTGTTATTGTTGTAGTTGCTATTGTTAGTGTTGTTGGTGTTCTTGTTGTTGTTGTTGTTGTTGTTGGCGCTGCTCGAGCGTAACCCATAAATACTAGACGCAGTCAAAACAATTGCACAGACGACGCGACGTTTATAGACAATAACAAGGCAAATCGACGCAATCGATAGGCACTTTGATATGGGCCGCCATTCAAAACGGCCTACAAGGGGGGCCTTGCTTCTCCCTCCTCCCTCTCTTGCTCCATCCTCAGTAACTATTGTCCGCTGACTTCGTCGTCGTCGTCGTCGTTGTTGTTGTCGCTGTTGCCATTTTGCCGTTGTCCTTTTCGCAGGCGTGCAGCAAATGGCATAACTTCCGTTTTTGCTTTGTCGTTGAAATTACGGAAATTATCAATAAATATGCGAGGCCAGCCGAACCTCGAGTCTACTCCCCTTCCCCTCCACCCACGCATTTTGCTCACTCCTCTTCCTCTTCCTATTTGCCAAAATTTCATACGCAACTCGCAAATTTTTCGTATTTGCCTGATTTTTATGCTGCACGGCGTCCAGTTTTGTGTGTTCTGTGTGCTGCATGAACCGGAAGCATCATTATCATAAATTATCATTTTGTAGGAATTGCATCCGTTGTGCCCAACAGCAGCAATAGCGACGACAACAACGAAAGCAACAACATTGTCCATTTCAATTGACGCTCACTCCCACACAACATCTCCCAATTCCCTTCCCGCTCTGCATTTGTGCCCTTCACATCCTGCACATTGTCATTGACATTTATTTAACGCCCGAATATTTTTCTAGTTTAATTTATGGCTGACCAAAGTGACCATCTTGCCATATTTCAATTGTCGCTATTCTCGTTATAGCCAATAGAACTATAGTCTAACATTTCCTTCTCCAATTGCAGAGCTACATTTAATTGTTGTACAGTCATAAAAATGGCGAAATCACGATATCATTGTGTGACAAAAAAAAAAAGACAATTTAAGATGCAGTGTAACTTTTTATCTTTCGAGCACATAATATGTTTCCTTCCTACTCTAAAATGAATTTAGTCCTTAATACTTAACAAATATATTAAACAACAAATTGAATTTCAATAGATACCAATTCTTTTAATAACACAATAATAACTACATTATTTATTAATCCTGAACATTTCATTGCAATCAGATAAAGATTGTAGAAATTATTTAAGAAATACTTTTGAATGGCAAAAACTTATAATGGAATCGGGTTCTAGTTGCTTTGGCTGACAATCTCATATATTGTGCATGTAGTGCAGTATCGATCGACCAAATATGATTTTCGGTATGTTTTAATATTTTTTCGGTATATTTGTGGAATATGGGTAATTCTTGACTCAACAAACTTGAGCAGACCTGACAGACCAAATATACTATATATAGACAAAATATAGTCTTTGGTATGTTTTAGTATTTTTTCGGTATGTTTGTAGAATATGGGTATCTCTCAACAACATTCGAGTGCAGCTTTCTAACTTGTTTTATTATATTATATTATATTTATCAACATTCATTCTTATTGTTTATTAAAAAAAGTGTATTATGAAAAATACTGATTACTTTATTCATTGATTATCAAAACGTTTAAAATATTAGTTTGTTTCACTATTTTTGTTTGTTTTTGCAATCTAAGTAGTTTAGAATTCTTTCTATAATATTTTAATATATAAATCTTTAAATTTCTTTTATGGTCTATTAATGCATTTCACAGCTTTATGTTTCGGCAAAAAAGAATTATAATTTTCAAAGGCACAAATTAATAAACATTTTAGTGTATATTTTAAAATAAAAAGTATTTAATTCCTTTATAATTTAGTTGGCAGTATTTATTTACTTTTTTATGAATTATATAGTTTATTTTTATTTTTTAATGTGTTAATCCATAATCACGTTTTTGAATAAAACAAAATATAAATCAACAACTTTCTATCATTGAAGTTCATAAATTTATATTTTAGACAAAAAAAAATTATAATAAATTATAAGCGATAGCACTTTAATCTCTTCGCTGACAAATACGGATAGTCAATAATATTTAAAAGAATTCATATTGAGATCGAAGCGAAGCGTCACGTACGCAATGATTCAGCGGCAACGGATACAGAACCCGCTGAGAATGCGACGTGATTGAGGCTGCAGCATGCAGCATGTGAGGCAGCTGCAGGAGAGGAAGATGGAAGAGGTGAAGTTGAACTGAACGGTACGAGAGGCGAATGAATCATTGCTAACCATATATGTTATGAGTGTGAATATGGCTATATTGAAAGTCAATCTGTGGGCCACCTTCGATGAGTTATTGAGACGCAACCTTGCATGCCAACACGCATCAGCCAGTCAGCCATAAGGTGAGGCCTTTTGGACGACATTGGTGGCATCAAAATTGAAGTCGCATCGCTGGATACAAATGAAGCTGGCCACCAAGACGAGCACATAGTTGATGTAGAGCACAAATCCCAGCAGCAAAGTATCTGGCTTGATCAGCACATCCAGATTCTTAAATGAGATTAGCACATAGGATATCATTAGCAGCAACACGCTCAGCATAAAGAGTAACAAGGCCACATCCATCCAATGCCGACCACGATAAGTGCCCAGAATCATGGCACAAATGACCAGTATGAGACCCAGAGCAGCCAAGGATGCCAGCTTGTAGGGATTGGGATAGTTGTAGCCGCTAATGATGAAGAAACACAGCACCAAGACGAGTCCAAAGATTAACAATGCCATCGCCACGGCCATCATGACGGTATTCTGTTCGCTGTTCATCACAAAAGCACCTACGCCGAGGGTCATCAGCTCGTAGCAACTGCCAATGGCCAACCAGTTCCAGGGCCAATTGTACTTGACAGATTCCACCAAATGGATGAGAGTCAACAGCACAAACGAGCCAGAGAAACAGATCAGAGTGTAGAGTATGTGGTCTGCAGTCGTGCATATCGACAACAGCATCCATTGAGGCACGGCGAAGGACAGCAAATAGAGGTAGATGAACAGCGTGTGCCTGATGAAACTCCTCACGGTGATATAGAGTGAGATGTAAGCATCAGCCATGATAAATATTAAAATTCAAATTTCGAGTTAACAATTGAAAACAATGACAAATTCTACTCGATTCTAGCATCTATAATAATTGAAATAATAATCAAATTCTAAACATAGTGTAGGAAATATTGTACGTAATATAAACAACTGAAATCTGTGTTTATCTTTAAAAAATTGTTATTTTTCTGGATAGTACGGTTCTATTGCGTATACATACTTGTAGATCATAAAGATTCCTAGAGTGCGGTCTCACTATTTATTTTTTTTTTAATTTTCTTTTTAGTTAATTTTATCAAAATCCTAAAAATGGCTTCGATTGGTTATTAGCCCTTGGTTTATAAAACCTTTTATAATGTATAGCTTAAAAGTGATCCTCTTATACGAGATTAAATTCATAGTAACAATAGTATGCAAAAAGATATATATATATATTTTTTTACATTTTTAAAGTTCAATACTTTGGATATCAGCTATGTTATAAACACTAATATCCAGAAATCAGTATTAAGACTGAGAGTAGCTCTGATTGAACTTAGACACAGTACTCTAAGTAAATATTTAAAGCATTAAATTAATTTCATACTGACACAAACTGTATACTTTTTTCTAGTATTGGCCAAGACAGTCTTAGACAGTCTTTGTGTTTTAGAACTAAATTAAAAAAAAAACTATATCAAATAAATGATTAAAACTTAAACAAATTGTTTTTATTTGTATATATAATATATTTCGAAATAAATAATATATATCTTATAAACAAAATAAAGCGCTCTTTCCTTTAAAATTGTGGTATACACTTAAGCGTATGCAAAAGAAAGCGAATACCACAAAAAAAAAAATATAACTTGACTTCATTTGGCTCATCAACTATCAGACTATTGAATACACACTTGCTGTAGCCGATACTCAACTTGAAGTTTGTGATACACATAAAGTATTGGTTTTTGCATGTCTTTCGTTAGTTTGATGGCGACTGCACGTTTTTCTGTAGGACTGTCCTCAAGCCTCTCGACACAATTTCCAAGTTCCAACATTGTTCCCATCCTGCTGCAGCCGCAAAAGTGCCGTCAACATTGTGGCTCATGTTTTGGGCCATCGAATTGAGGCCGAAAAAAAAAGAAGGAAGAAAATAGAGAGAGAGCCGAAGCCGTACGATAGAACGCAACGTAACCTAAATGAAAAATTTGTCGCATAAGCCGACGACCGAATGAAGGACCAAGCACACACACACACACACTACGACACACACACATAGATGCATAGCGCACAAGGACACTTCAGTGGCCAAAAAGTTCTTTGAAGTTGCACAAAAAGTGCGTCCTATGGGCGGGCAGTTTGTCTCCAAGGAAATAAAACGTAATAATAAAATCAATCTGCGGTTTCTTCCCTCTCAGTCTCTTTACTTGTGCTTCTTTCGGCCAAGTCGGAGCAAGAGGGCTTTAGCTTTATAATATAAATACCACGGGCAGAGTACAGCTCAATAAAAATTGAGAGCGAGAGATGAAAAAAAAAGCAAAAAGCCTGAGCATGTTGTGTACCCGCAAATATATGGAAGACATAATGAAATAAAATAAAAGAAAAACTCGCTTATGTCGCGCTGTTTCATTCGGAAATTGAATTGCGGACGACCCAAACAAAACGAGAAAAAAATGATGAGGAAAATCCAATCAAATAAGCGTTGAGAGGCGGGAAACCCCGCTTGGACATTACCTGATCTGTGTTTTGTCTTAATTTTAATTGAAAAACCGCTTAAAATTGCGAAAGCAATATTATTTTTTTAACTCTCCAGCTCTCTGGTATACATAATATCTCTCTCTCTGTCTCTTTCTGTGCTTTCGTCATAATTACAAACGATTAAAATCTGTGAAAATTTATGAAATTCCATAAATCAGCGGTCTGCACAGTCCCAGGCAATTCCTTTGACAATTATAAATTATGCGTCGGTTGCTATGCGAGAGCCGTTGAAGGGTAAATTGCTTAACCACAAAAATGTCACCCAGGGTCGATGGTGAACCCAAAATCCACCCACTTGCATGTAGTTTGCATATTGCTTGATGCCTGCCCGACGATAAAACGTAAACGTTCCTCTCTCTCTCTCTCTTCTGCCATAATTATTATTACCAACCCCAAATGTAAATCATCAAATTATGCCACCTATTATTCAACCTCTCCTCGGTATATATTTTTATGTCGAAATAAACATAGACTCGGGTGCATTTCTATATTGATTGTCAACTTGACAGTGCAACGATGCGTTAATCTGAAGTTCGCTTCAGGTTGCTCTGGGCAACCTGTTGTTGCCACACCGCACAGAACCACAAATCCATATGCCCAATTAGTTGGTTTTACAACTGATTTCTGTCAACTCAACCCAATTAAGGTGGCATCTGTGGTTGGTGTTTTTTTTTAAGGGTGTTAACAAGGTCTGCATCGCTCAATTGGCAACACAACATTTTTTGCATATTAAGATTGGTTTGCACAGCAATTCATACTAAGCCCAAGTAATTGGCAGTTAACTTGTTTTCAGCTCATTGCTATTTATTCTCTGTGCCTTTAGCAGGATTTTTTGTCAATTGATGTTATGTTCTGGCAGCTTACCAAAATCTGAAATGTTTCCATTTCTCATGCTTAATGTTTTTTTATCTGAAACGTATTTCAAAAGAGAAACTTCAATATCTTTCATGGAAGTAAAGAGTTATACAAATATTATCATATGTATGTAGCTACATACTGTGAGACACATTTTATCCAGCGTTAATAAAAACAAATAGAAAAAAAACAATAATAGAAAAAAAATGAGAATTAGAAATCTTTTTTTTTCATGTAATAATTGAACATCTTGTTATTTTTAATATAGAATAATAGAGAACCTAGCTTAAAAATTTATTGAGACTAATATTTTAATATCCAATTATTTGTATTTAGATTTAACTTCAAAAAATTTTTAAACATTTTATGTTAATAATTTTTTTATTTATTGTTGAATCTATTCATATATTAAATTATTTGAACGATCCAAGTCATTTGGACAATTTGCTTACCCCGGGTGCTATGTTTGCCTGGATCGCTGAATGTATTTCAACATGGAATAGGTATGCGGTGCGGATCACGTAGGTTCGCTGTATATGCCGCATATAACATACATATGAATGAGATCTATCATACAGTATCTGAAGAGGGGGAAACCCAGGAAACGATGCTGCTTGTTGTAAGCATGTCAACATTTACAAGCCGACATTTGTTGACACATGACGAAACAGATAGAGACTGACAGGTCTTAGAATTTCAGTTCAGTATATAACTTACGTGGAGCTTTATGGATAGAAATCTGTTCTTTTTGCGAATATAACGTAGAATTCCTAACATCTCGATATTGGGTCGCGGCTACAGATCAGATTCTAGGTGCAAATGAATATGGCACAGATATCATGTTGACCGGCTGTAAGTCCAATTCTGTGTCGCATGCAATACATATGTACATTTAGATCTTAGAGACTATAAGAGATAGATATGTATGTATATAATTTCAATAATATCTATAGTATTTATGATTTCTAAGAATTTTGTTGTGATCGGATAAAAATTTTATTATTATTTTATTATTATTTATTATTACCCCTACTGAAATGGTAATGGAAATGGTATTTTTTGACCTCTATGGTATATTTGTAGAACTTCATAAATATACCAAATATGGCCTTAGGTATATTTTTGTATATATTCTATATGGTATATTATTTGGTATATTTTAAGACTAATACTGTTTTGCTTTTACTTTAAATGGGAAAGCTTAACTGTGGATTTTTCCCTTGGCCACCCATCTACCTAATCAATCAATAAAAGATAATGTAAATAAAATAGACTAAAAAAAATTTGAAGATTGGATGAAAATGTAGTACGAAAATCTGTTTCAATTGTCACACAATTATCACATACTTAAGCAAGGTAGTGAAAGAAAGAATAGAAAGTTTTTATTCATTTCAGCATGATGTTCTACTTCTAAATGTTGTATGTGTCTAAATTTTGTTTTCTTATTTTATTTTCAATCAGTCAATTAGACAATCAGCAAATTTGATAACATTAATATTTACTGGAATAGTAAGCTTTCAGTAAAGCTTACTATTATTATATTAAATACTTCTTATTATATGGTCTTATAGATATTCGAGATGTAGGCCATGTTTTCTGTCTACATTTAACATAATTATGTAATTTCAAGACGAATCAAATCACAAAAATTTAATTTAAAAAAATGCATAACATTTCTTTCCTGTATTGCGACACTTCTCCGGCTAATCAAGCAAGTAAACTTGAAATGCAAATGCAAACAAAGCAAAATAATAATGAAAAAAACGTCCTCGTTATTTCGCTTCCTCTCCGGGGAGTCCTTGCAAATAATTGTTTGTGTAGCGGCTTAAAACAACACGAGTTGTTCAACCTGTTACCAGATCTGAGATAAGACGAGGCCCAGACAGACGACGACTTGGCCATAAAATACAAGAATAATCAACTTTAAATCTAACGATTTACAACTGTTTCAGCTGCTGTGCTGTGCTGTGATATTGCTTGCGACAACTTGGGTAGAGAAGGTAAAGCGGATTTGGTTTTCGGGTAGCACACTCGTATTTACTGGCGGCTTAACGTGCGTGAGGGTTGCATTTTCGATTAAAGAGGCACACAGAACATGACGTTGATACAGATAAGCTACAAAATTTACATACATCAAAGAGTTGTTTTGCGCAAACGAGCCAGAGAAAACGAGAAAAACACACATATAAACACACACATAGAGCGAGAGAGGAAAAACTTGACATTTTGCACTTGGTCAGACATGGACACAGGAGGCCTGCCTAAAAAGTGGGGAGGGAAGAGGGAGGGTCGGTGTCTGAAGGGCTGCACAACTTATGGCGACATCGATAGTCCAAATACTTTGCACACAGAAAAAGCGAAGGGAAAAAACGAAAAAGCACTCGACAAGCTGTTGGCATACATACCACGTTCTGAAAGACACTTGAAAGTATGCTACAGTTGCTGGCAAATGTCTACACACACACACACACACACACACACATTGATATCTACACACACACACAGGCACTCTCCCACACCTAAGAGCAGAATCACCTCAATGCTCATCCTCATTCACATTTCTCTGGCACATAAAAGTTGCCCGTCATTTATCTTCGCTGCGTTTTTTTACCCAAAAAAAAAAACACATTAACTAGACTTGTCGACCAAGCCCAAGTTGTTTTTTTTTTTTTTCTCGGCTGCTGCTTTTTTATCTTTTACAATTAGAAATGTTGTTCATGGGTTTGTTTTGCGCTTGGCGGCCGATTTGTTTTTCTCTTGGTCAGATAAATGCAATTTTTGTTAGTCCCTGTTACCATGTGATTAAGGAAGGAAATTGTTTTGGACACAGCAAATAACACAAACAAATAACACTCATCGCCGCTGTCCAAGGGGAGGACGGCAGCTTGTCTTCTCGGGGCGTATTTTCTACTTTTTTGTTGCCTCCGCTGTTGGAGGTCGTTCTTATCGTCTAAGTAGCATCATTTAACTGCTGCCTGTGGTTGGATTTCCTTTTACCGTTCACTTTTATGACCACTTCTTTGGTATTGTAATTTGTTGTAAATGAATGTTTTTTTGGCCAAGTTTCTAGAAATAGATAAAAGCTAAAATAAATAGCAAAAGTTTGTTGGCACTGCGACAAAGAATAGAAAGTTAAGCAATAATTTAAAATAAATCAATCAAGACACGCATGTTTTATAAATAGAGAGTTAATTAATATGTAAGCGTATTGTAAGAATAATAATATTGCTTTGCAAATATTAGTTTAATCAAATTTTATATTCATACGAGTATCTTATTTTCAAATGCAAAAATATACGTTCCTCAAGATTATATTCATATATTATATTTTTTTCTGAAATCCAATTTTACAAGTTCATAATTTAACTGTCCAAATATTTAACTAGAGAATACAGATTAAAATAAAAGTGTTAGTATTATATTATATTATAATAATGAAGAAATTTTATGATAGAGAGTACAGTTCAATTCGCTTATTCTACATTGTAAAAGATAAAATTAAGAACCAAAACATAATATGCATCGATATTAAAAACCACCAAAACCAATCAATAAAAAATCAAATATTGGCAGCAATGTTTTCTATACACATTCCTTAGACAACGACCCAAAAAAAAAAACCCTCCAAAATTACAACTCATAAAAAAAATCCAAAAAAAAAGTGGGCGTTTCCGCATGGCACAATAACTGTCAAATATTCGAAATGCCCACAAGCAAAAATATCATAAAATAAATAAATTTATGTCGAGCAATAAAAATGAAATCCTATAAAAATATACTTGGGACTATTCAGATTCCATTTCCATTTCCATTGCCATTTGCAATGTCCGGCCACAACAAAAAAGGATATAAAATTGTGTCTAATGAATAGAGGCACATGAGAAATGGGGCCCGCATATTCAAATGACATCGTCGAGGGGCCCATCGAAGAAGGTCAAGTTCAAATGCGACGCACCGATAATTACGCATAATTAGACAACAAATAAACGACAAGATTTTGATTTTTGGGAAAATTCATAAATATTTACCACTATTATTGGTTTTTTTTTTTTTTTGGTGAGATACCCGCATTGAGAATCTCATCTCTCTTCGCCCTTCCCCCTCTGCGAATACAGTTCCTGGCCAATAGTTGGCCTCGATCTTTGCCGCACGATTGCAGATATTTGCCTTTTGATTAATTTGATTTTGAATGTCGCATTGCTGCATGGCATTAACCGCAATTAAAGGCCCAGATGACAGATTGCCGCGATGACCGACAGAGATCGACCGAGCGAACCCTCAGCTCCACCCCATAGCCCCTGCCCCTTCCATTCCCTTCCCTTTTCTACTCGCAATACAAATGATGTTCGTTAGGCCTGAGCTCAATTTTAGCCGAGGGTTGATTCAACAGCTCTGTTGTCATTATTATTGTTGTTGTTGTTGTTGTTGCCACCGCAGCGTAATAAATTTAATGATTGTTAATCCTCAATAATTATAATTTGCCATGAGAAAATGCACAGGCAACAGCAGTTGGCCGACTTTTGTCATGGATAGTTTTGATGTTTATTTATGTCAGAACTAACACTCGAGAGTCTCACATTACTGATTGGGAATAAATTATGTTTTCCACACGATGCTCTACTTGTAATATGCAAAAACTAAACAGTTTTATATTAAGCAAATTAATTTAGAATAATTTGTGTGAATGACAATTCACCAATTACTAAACGTAATTAATATCGAATCAATAAACTATTTAAAAAATAATATAAAACAAAAGAATGATTAGTAAATGAATTGTGCTTTAAGAACTATACTTTAATCCAATTTAAATATGTAATTACTCAGTTCTATTACTCAGTATAAGTAGAAAATGCAAATTTACTAGTGCTTTAGTAATTTTCATTCACATCTACTTAGCACACATTTTTCAAATAAATAATAAATATTTTCTCACGAAATTATAATTAAATAAAAAACTCACCTGACTTCGAAACTGAAACCGAAATAAAAATATTTTATTTTGCATAGCATTTTATAAACTTTATAATGTTCTCCAAACTTTTCAACTTAAAAAATAACTATATATTTCGCTTGGACCTTCATAAATTAAGCTATATGACGCTGCATTGTATCTGCACCGCAATTAATCAAAACACAAAAATTTACGTTATTTAATCGCTAACAGGAAAATAAAAATTTGCCGCCTCAAATTGTTGACCAACGCCATCCAAAGCAACAAAAAAAAAGGAGGAGAAAATATAAGCCAGAGGGCTCTTTAAACTTTTGAACCCGACAAACCCAAACGCAATGTCATTTCAATAACCTTTGGACTGCGGAAATGGCAGCGCCAACATACAAAAAAAAAAAAACAAAATGGGGAGAGGGGGAGAAAAATAACAGTGAGATGAGAATTGCTTTTGTTCTTATTGGAGCACGCGCTGCAAATGCCAATACAAATGGCGCAAAAAAAGACACGCCGTGTGAGGAGCAAAAACAAAAACAAAAGCAAAGCAAACGCAAAAAAAAAAAGAAACGCAAACGTTACGCAGGGTTGCAACCACTTTTAAGTGTTGCTGTTTGCTCTTCTTCTACAACTTCTTCTTCTACTTCTTCTTCTTGTTGTTGTGTTGTTGTTATTGCGTTGGCTGATGTTGTTGTTTGTTTGCCTTTCGCTGGGAGCTGCTGTCGCTGTTGCTGTCGCTGTTGCTGTTGCTTTTGCTGTCGGTGAGGTTTTTTCTTAAACATGCGCACTAAACGCTAATAGTTTGCCTCTGCTTTTGGCCCCAGCCAAACAACCCCCAGCAACCCCCAGCAAAATGCTTTGGCGTGCGCTCCATTTTGTTTGTGAAACCTGCCAAAATGGGAAAGAAGCGAACTAAAAAAAGAATGCAAAGAAAAGAAAAACTGTTTAGTTCCCCACACACACACACACACACACACATACACACAGATGTTAGATGATTTCCGCAGTGGATTTTTGCTTAAATAACCATTAAAATTATTTCTGCATCATAAAAAGCGGAAAAATCTCAACAAAAGTTATGGAAAATTGCATTCATCCAACTGCGACGACGACAACGAAGTCAACTAATATTTTGTGGATTCGGACTCTAAGATCTGTTGACTTCCTGTGCTGTCTACTCGTGCCACAAGATTGATTCACAGCGTGACCAAAGGTCCTGCACAAAAATTATTCACGCATCCTGCTGGACATGCGAGCAATATCGTAAAAAAAAAGGACACGTGCTCAGCCAGCTTTCTCCTGCTTCATGCCACAACTCTTGGTGCAGTGCGTGTGTCTGGGTGAGGCAGCTTTTTTTTTTTTTTTTTGAAAGGGGAGACTTTTACAAGGGCGTTACATGCCACTTCGTGTCATTGGCTTCACGCTTCTCAATTTAATATTTTTTTTCCAATTTTTAGTTAATAAGTTTTCTAACTTTTTTCAAGAGATAGGTTTCCTTGTTGAAAATCTTTATAAGTAACCTTTTTTGTTATATATATTTATTATATATGTCTTTTTTTGTATTTAAAGTATATTAGTAAAACACGAAATATTAAAATATGATACAAATTTAAATGACAAGTGCCTTCAAATAAGTTTTCTATTCTTTTCTATTCTATTCTATTCTATTCTATTTATTCTATTCTATTCTATTCTATTTTATTCTAGTTTATATATTTTTTTAAGAAAAGTTGAATCGAATATTGAAATATATTACAGAATTCATTAAAGAATTTAATTTAAATCGAAATATTCTTTCATAATTTTGATCATTTTCAAATGATTCATTTTCACTTTGTTCAAAGTTCTGAAATTAGTTTATTTTTGTTATACAATTTAAATTGAATACTTTTATGTTTTATAATAAACGAATTACTTTGTCCAGCTTTAAAAAAATAAAATATTGTATTGTAACTCAAAAATAGAATTTTGGCAACCTTAGCAAAAATGACATAAAAAACAATGTCAAAATAGATTTCGTTATAATTAGCTTGACAATTCAAATACCATTACTCAGCATGTTAATTTATTCCCTAAATTAAATCCCTTTAAAATATTTTTTAGACAAAAGCAACTCGAACTTCAAGTTCATCATTGAATTTGCCAGAAAATCCTTGAAAATTGCCACAAAAAGGCAGCTTAAACTTAAATTGTAAATTATTTAAATGTTGTGTGGCAAACGAGAAACTCTTCTATGTAACTAGTTCTAATGCACAGTTGCCCCACACACCAATACACACGCACACACACACACACACATGGCGTGGAGGCAACTCTTCAATGTCATTGACTAGTACTTGCCCCCAAAGTGTTGCAGAAACTTTTTGCCATTCATTTTGTATGCGTTATTGCTGTTGTTTTTGTTATTGCTTTTTATTTTTGTTTTTTTTTTTGTCTTCTTGTTTTTCTGTGTAGAGAGAGAGAGAGAGAGAGAGAGAGAGAGCGCGTATTACGTTGAACTTTTGTTGTCTGCCATTTGTGTATACTATATAGAATATAGAGTATATATATATATATATAGCGACAAAAGAGCGATTCTGCGCGTTATTTGTAAGACTCACACACACACTTTGACATTACAAATACAGTCACATTGTCTATAGTATGTGTAGAGCACTCTCTTCTTTTGGCAGCATTGCCAGACTCTAATTATTTGATTGCCAATGACTTGTGGATGCTACAACATCCATTCCCCACCTCCCACCACCTTGCCTCCCACAACTCCTGTTGCAACACCATCAAACGGAAATGTACCCAAAACATTGCCCCCATTTTGGTTACTGTCTATAGAAATTAGCAAGTTTTGTTTTTGGCCAACGAAATTTGACCTTGGCTCGTTATGTCGACTGATTGCTAATTGTTTATTGCATTGAAGTTGATGTAACCCGGCATTCCCTGTGTCTGTTGTTAAATATTCCTCAGCACTTCGATGTGCCTCTAAAGAAAAGCTAACTTGTTGCATATTAAATATTTCTCATTTGTCTTATTATTTGACTATGCAATTGAATTGAATTAACAAACTTCGAGTGAGTTTCCCAAACTAATCATTTAAGTCTACATCCATCTCAAATGAATTTTCCAATTCAATAACTCAAGACTTATAATAAATAACAATTAAAAACAATACACTTTTAATTTCAGCTAACCAAAAAGAGATAGAAGGGACATTTTTATTTTTGTTCCAAACAATCTGCAACGAAAATTATTTTTATTTCACAAAAGATGCATACAAGTATATCAAAAATTTCTATCCATAATGAAATTTGGAGAATGGAGAAATCCCACATAATTTATTAGTTTTAATCAAATTTTAAAAGATCACATAAGAACATGGACAACAAAATTATTTTTGTTTAGAACAAAAATTGTATTTCTTAATGGCAAATGAATGAGTTAAATAGATTTATAAAAAATTTGAATAATGAATACTTGTATTAGGGTATTGTGTAAATATGTGTTCAACAAAAAAATTCTACAATGACAATCACGAATTTTTTACTTCCTTTATTATTTTATACCTGAGTTATTTAATTACATTTCTTTGTGTATTTTTTTTAATCCAAGATATTTTAGTCTTATATATGTATATTTAAAGATAAACTACTACACTGCCAATTATTTAACATTTCAAGATCATTGTATACTGTATCCATTATTTCTATACTTACAGTTTTTATAATGCATGAAGCCCATTGACCCAAATTAAATATCCTTTTAGATCAGATATCAATTTGTGGCATACACTCAACTCGCTGTGTGGCTGAAATATGATTACTATATCATCAGCATTGACGCATAAATGTTGGAAATGTCAAAACCATAAACCACAACAACAACAACAACGCAAGTCTTCAAGCAACGCCTATGCCAACCACAGCAACAACAACATCATCATCAACAACAGTATTGTGATCATCATCATCATCATCGTCGTTGTCAGGCCACGTAGCCATAAATGAATCTGTCATATTATTTCGGCAATGATGTTGACAACACTGCGAAGAAGGAAGCAGGCAGAACGCAGGACGCAGGACGCGAAAATCCCCCAGTGTGCAATATTTATCATGTCACATAATATTTTTCTGGCATTTGCACGTCACAGCACAGCAGAGTCTCCCCCCCTTGGCACTCCCGCAGCATCACGAGCGTCGCCCTTTCGCTTAAGCAGCTGATAACATTCGGCACACACGCAATGTGGAGGATAACAACAACAACAACAACAGCAGCAACACAAATCACAACCCCTTCGCTTTGCCAAACGATGTGGGCGGGCAATGAGTGTGGAGAGAGCGAGGGGGAGGGGTGCTGAAGGGCAGTCTGGCAGTCGGGCGAGCCATCAATTGCAGTCATCAACCACCGCCAGCTCTGGCAGCTGCCAGCAGCGTCGTCGTCTGAGTTTCCCCTCCTATCCATCCTTTGCCTTCCCTTCCTTCCCCTCTGCTGCTGCGGCCTTCGCCCTGCTTTGCTCATTGAATTTTCTGCTGATTTCATTTCGACTTCTTTTGCTCCGCTGGGAGCAACTTTTGGTCGTCATCAGCGACTGCGACGTCGACTGATGAGGACGTTGATTGTTATTGTTGTTGTTGCTGTTGTTGTTTTTGGCTGCGTCTGTTTTCGCTGTAAATATTTTTGGCAATTGTCGACACAACTTCCCCCGCTCAGCCTCCTCGCTTAAAGGGCAAATTAATGATGCTTTCCCACTGTCGGCTGAAAGGGAAAATTCCTGGAGCAAGCGGCAATTGCTTATAAATTAAATTGACTTGTTGTTGCCGCTGCTGTTGCTGCTGCTGCTGTTGATGGTGTTGTTGCTGTTGTTGTTTTACCCTGTTTTTATCACACTATTTAGCCTAATATATTAACACTTTCGTTGACTGCCTTCTGCGTGTGTGTGGGTGAGAATTCATGCCACATTCAAGGGATGAGATCTTCTATTCTGTTGCTGTTTGTGCTGATGAAGACATTACATTTAAATTTGTTCGTTATCATTTGCACTTAACTTAAAGTCAACAGAGGTCAAATTACCCATTGTATTAAATTAGCAGTTGTACTCAAGAAAAAGCTAATTTTACTAAAGCGGTGTTCATATAATGATAGTTCACTTCATTAAAATTATAAAACTATGCACTATCTACTAATTAAATGAATGAATAAAATAATAAATATTACATTGATTCCATTTAAAAAGAAATAGATAAAACTAAAAACAAGAATAATGAATATAATTTATATCATATGTTCAACCTTGAATTGTGATTGTTAAATCTAAATTATGTGGTACTCTGGGATTAATGAATAAGTATTTATACCTATCATGATAAGAAATTCCTATAATAACAATAAATAAATCTTACTATCGTATATAAAAATGTACTAAATGATTATCTAAAGACATTTAAATTAGTATAATATAATCATCAAATCATGAAATATTATCACTTTATTAGAATATGTGAAGAGATATATAGAAGAATGCAAAACAGAACCACTTGGCGAAAAAAAAACAATCTTGGATGCATTACATAATATATAATTTGTAGAGGAGAAAATATTTACAGAAACCTTATATGTGATTCATTATTGTATTCTGTATTGTATTATTTATTTTCCTTATTTCAGTATGTGGTTAATTGATATTTTTTGTTTCTATTCATATCTCATCTTCTTTTTTTATACCTTACTATCTTCACTATGAATTGTTGAATAAGTCCAGCTTCAAGGTTCTTTGGGTAAACCTTAAAATGTTTGATTACAGATCTTACATCCAGAGTTCTTCAGATTGCGAACTGAACTCTCACTCAAGATGATGCCAAAGAAGCGGCACTAACTTTGCCTTGGCACTTTCAAGCATTTCATCCATCAACACCTGCGCTGAACAAGTCGGCAGTCGGCAGTGCTGTGGAGGTGGCAACTCTGGCAGAATCAAGTCAACAAGCCGTTACTAAGATGAGAGCAGCTAGCGAAAAAGAATGTGGGAAAGCGGGAGTCAGATGGCGTGGTAGGGAATGAAGAGCGAGCCGCACTTAATACGAACGCAGCTGCCCAAGTACCGCAAGTTGTCGTCCTCCTTGTCGACGCCGTCGTTGTCGTCGTGGTCGTCGTCCTTCTGGCAACACTCTCAATTAAAATGTCCTCGCTTGGTAAGCGTAAACGTTCAAGAGGCCATGAAAACTCCTTATTACACACAGTGTCAGCGTTGGCTCTGGACCAAGCATCAAGCATCGCAGCATCCCAGCATCCCAGCAGCATCAAGAACCACCCGAAAGAAAACCACAAAACCATGAGGCAGTTGCAAGTTCTCTTAGTCCAACCCTCGGTGTGGCTGCACCTACATTCAACGCAACGCAACACAGCGCTACGCTACGTGTTAATAACGCGAAATGCGCTGAAAATTTTTGTATTTTGAAGCATGTACTTGAGCGCGCGACGCCTCACTGCCCCCTCCCCCTCCGGCCATGCCCACAACACCCCCTCTGATGCAACTTGAAACACAAAACGCGCCACACAAAATCACTGAGCGAGTTGGCAACACTCGGACTTGGTCTCGGTTTCAAAACGAACTGCGACTGTTTCACACAGCACTTTAAAAGTGATTTTTATTTTATATATTTGTTGATTTTCTGTTTTTTTTTTTTTGTCTTTTTTTTTTTTTTTTTTTGATATTTGTACTGTGTGGGAAATCTGAAACACTTCAAATATTTGCGCCGCAGAAAGCAACGCAAAGTGTTTGGACAAGTTGACGCCAAATCATGAGAAATTTTAAACCCAAGCGTCAGCTGTGCCACTTAAAACACAGCCCACACACCCACCCAGACACACCTCCCCCTCCTCCATCCTTCATCCTCCATCCCTTGTGTTTACATTTGCAATATTGACTTGAAAACAGAAATAATACACTGCAAAGTATTTGCACAAAATACAAAATCGCGAGCGCCCAAAAACCGACCCAAAAAAATAACTTCTATATTTTCGTGCCCCACAAATCTGAGAGTCTTGAGGCGCCCCACGGCCAAAACATGTGTCTCGCTTACCACATTTGCCATGTAGGTACATACACATACTTGCCACATGTGTCCGCTTTGCTTTCTTCAACTCAGTTGGCCTCCAAAAAGTTGTTTGCTTGGGGCAATAAACGTCAGATGCGTGTCAGAGCGCATCTTTTGTTGTACTGACACCTCAATGGCGGCTTCGAGTTCAGCCAAAGTTGAGATGTTGTAATCGTCGTTGTCGTCGTCGAACCCCAGGTGAGTTCTCTGGAAGGTCTGCTGCGACATTTGGCAGGATGTATTTGAGTTTTATTGCGATGTAAAGTTTGCATCTCATCTAAGGTTGGACAAATCGCTAAACTTCGACTCGTTGTCGATAAAGCCAATTGACAGGAATAATTCTATAGTTGGGGAAACCAATTTGTTAAACACGTCATAACGAAGTTTTTGAGAATTTATTTTCCAATGTCAGACACCAGATGCTTACACTTGCTCGATAAGAGATTAAAAATAATTAATAATAATAATGATGAATATAAATAATTAAAAAATAATAATAATAAGAATCGACAAATACATATATTTTGATTCAGTAATAAAATCCATTTATATAATTTTATTATGTACCCTATGGTATATTTTAAATGTAATAGTATATCGATATATCAAACATAGCCTTCGAAATCATATACTATTTTTTGGTTCTATATATTAATGTGGTATTTTTATACCCGCTACCCATAGGGTAGAAGGGTATTATAACTTTGTGCCGACAGGAAATGTATGTAACAGGTAGAAGGAGGCATCTCCGACCCTATAAAGTATATATATTCTTGATCAGCGTCAACAGCCGAGACGATCTAGCCATGTCCGTCTGTCCGTCTGTGTGTCTGTCCGTCTGTCCGTATGAACACCTAGATCTCAGAGACTACGAGAGATAGAGCTATAATTTTCGACATCATTTGTTATGTTTGCACGCAGATCAAGTTTGTTCCAAATTTTTGCCACGCCTACTTCAGCCCCCGCAAATAAAAAAAAATCGAATAACAAGCGTAGTTTTAAAGCAAGAATTTTGGTATCTATAATAATAACTATAGTAGTTATGATTCCTGAATATTTGGTTGCGATCAGATAAAAATTGTCGAAGTTATTAAAGAAATACTTTTGTATGGGCAAAAACGCCTACTTACTAAGGCTTTTAGTTGCTTTGGCTGACAATCTGGTATATTGAGCCGTCTATGGTATATTTTGAATGCGGTACTCTATCGATATACCACATATACCATTTGGTATATTTTTAGTATTTTTGCAGTATATTTGGTATATTTTGAAAATAATAATGCAAAATATATTGTTTTTATTGAAAATGTATATCGGGTATCTCACAGTCGAGTACACTCGACTGTAGCTTGCTTACTTGTTTAAGTTTAATACCGCACTGTTTTGATCTTATTAAATATGGGAAACTTTCTTAATTGGTTCGAAGTATAGTTCCATGTTTTAATTTTGCCTCAATATAGTTTCAACATAAAATAAAAGTAGTAAAATAGACTCTTCTTGACTTTTATGTAGGTTTTTGACTGTAGTTAGGTTTATTAAATTATTTGTCCAAGACATTATTATCATTTCTTTAGTCAAGTGACAATTTATTGCAAGTTAGAGTTACTACCTATTTTATAAACTTATTTAATTTTATTTAATTAGTTACACTGAACTGAATTATTACGATATTAAAGTTGAAAATATATTTTTCTTGCATTTATTTCTCTTATGTACGGCATTGGCTTTACCTTTAAATAAATCTCGTTAATAATCTGACGCCCTGGTCACAAAGATTACACTGCCCTCTCAGTATGCACCGTCCAGACTTTGTCGATGTGCTCGAGCTGTTGTTCTTATCGATGGCATCAACATATCAACGACACGAGTGCAAACAGAGCTCAGTCGAGCACTAGACGCAATGGGAAATGGGACTGTGAGAGTTGAGAGAAAGCTGCTCGACTAATAGAATTAAACTGATAGCTAAATCAAACATTTAACACGCAGGCCTGCACACATGTCACAACCAAAATCTGAAACTCTAGCAAGAAAAAAAAAAGGAAAGAAGGAGAGGAAAAGCCATACTAAGTGAACGTACAACGACCCCTTTTTTTCATGTGGTCATGCAGACGACACCCCCCTTTGGATGAAGAGTGAAGGTATATGGGCTACAGCTCGAAACTGGAAACTTATGTCAATGGCACGCGTCGTTGGCACGTGACCTTAACATGAAAATCACGCTCAAGATCAACGGCGGGGGGATGAGCATAGTGGAAGGATGGGGGAAGAAGCACTCACTGGGACGACGCAGCGCAGATGCTTTTAAATTTAAATCGAATCAAATTGATTTGCAGACGGTTTCCAATTGCCGTTCACGTTCTCGTTCTCGTTCTTGTTCCCAGTCCAATTCGGCCGCGTTGGAGTTGCTTAATTTCGTGTAGTGTCAATAGGCACGCCCACAGCTGAAGGCTTTGGGCCTCTTCAAATTGTATCCACTGGCTTGTTTGCACGGCCCTGCCCTTTGTTTAGCCATTTGACAAGTGTTTTGACAATATTTATTGAGCCACCCACGCCAATTTTCCCGCTTTCCCGTCCTGCCCCCAGGCCCTGGCCTGTCCTGCCCTCAACTGAACAGAACTGAAGCGAACAGAACTGAGCTGCCCTGGTAATTTGATTTGTGTTGCGTTGCTGCAAATGCTGACGCTGATGTTGGACACGTTTCTGCCTAATGGAGTTGCTCGAGTGGCGTGAATTTCAATTAAATTAAATCAAAATGTTGCATTTTTTATTAAGGCCATTAACACGCAGCGAGTACATGATGCTGGAGCTGGAAGGGTTCTCGCTCTCTCGCTCCCTAGTTAGTCAAATTAAGTTAGCATCCGGGCATCCCAGCATTCCATCATCCGCATCTTAATATGCATAAAGAAGTGCCACGCTGCCGTTTGTCACGGGTGCCTACCACTTGACATCGACTTGAGCCAGTTTGAGTGCAGATAGCGCACTCTTAAAGTGGTGTCCTGGTGTCGGCGTATCGGTTGTGTGCTAAGGGGTTGGCAGAGGGGGTGGCAGGCCACTTATGTATATATAGCTGCGTTTCGACATTCACATGCTAAAGATTCAAATGTATCTCAGGCTTTCTTTTCACTTAATGAAAATCAAATCAAATTTGTTTCTCACATTGCCGATGTGCATACAAATTTATCGGTGTCGATCGAGATGCGAAGCACCAGCAACATTAATTCGAGATGCCGATTCACTTTTACCAAATTCCTACCTTGAATACAAATTCATAACATGTTTTTCTTACATGTTTCTGGGCAAATAGTTATTATGAAGGCTTTTTGTGCACTTCTTCCTAAAAGGTTTATTATGCTGAGATACTCACTTTTCTATTGTGTAATCAATAAATGTGCACCAAACAAAATCAAAAAAATTCACAATTTACTTCCAAAAGTATACTATATATTTTTCAGAATAAATGACTTCATACTTAAGTTGGAATTTCTTAAAATTGAGTAACATGTTTTAATTTGTAATTATATCCGATACCCCTATGAGTAGAAGGGTATTATAACTTTGTGCCGTCAGGAAATGTATGTAACAGGTAGAAGGAGGCATCTCCGACCCTATAAAGTATATATATTCTTGATCAGCGTCAACAGCCGAGACGATCTAGCCATGTCCGTCTGTCCGTCTGTGTGTTTGTCCGTCTGTCCGTATGAACACCTAGATCTCAGAGACTACGAGAGATAGAGCTATTCGACAGCATTTGTTATGTTTGCACGCAGATCAAGTATGTTTAAAATGTTTGCCACGCCCACTTCCGCTCCCGCAAATCAAAAAAATCGAATAACGTAATTTTAAAGCTAGAGTTGCAAATTTTGGTATATATAATAATAACTATAGTAGTTATGATTCCTGAAAATTTGGTTGCGATTAGATAAAAATTGTAGAAGTTATTAAAGAAATACTTTTGTATGGGCAAAAACTCCTACTTACTGGGGGTCTTAGTTGCTTTGGCTGACAATCTGGTATATTGTTCCGTCTATGGTATATTTTGAATGTGTTACTATACATATACCACATATACCATTTGGTATATTCTTAGTATTTTTGCAGTATATATGGTATATTTTGAGAATAATACTGCAAAATATATTGCTTTTATTCAAAATGGGAAGCGCGTATCTCACAGTCGAGTACACTCGACTGTAACTTTCTTACTTGTTAATTTGTAATTTTATATTTGAATATAGCCTGCTATTATTCTGCTTATTGCATCCTTATAAAATATAGAGATAATATAGCCATGTGTGTTGGCCCGTCTGTCAGTATGAACACCTATGATAGATTCCAGAGACTATAAAAGATTAGATGTAATTATTTTTCAACAGCACTTGTTATTTTTGCATGGAGATTAATTTTGTTTTTTTGATTTTTGTCACACAATTTTCCGACCAGGAAGAGGGTCATTACAATGAATATATTAATCATTAATTTTAATATATTAATCTATATCTTCTGAATACTCCTTGCCCTCTAGAGTCTCTCTTAACGATGTTTGTTTTTTTAAAAACAAAACATTTTTGTAGTTTCTTTTAATAGTTTCTTAATTAAAAATGTGAAAGTACACAATTCCTACACTAAATATTAATATAAAAACATATCTCGAGACTGTGAGACAAGTTGGCTAGCTATAAATAGAAAATTAACCAGTTTGCTACAAACGTTTTTGCGTAGCATTTATGGATAAAGTTGAGTCGCTTAACCTAATAAATATTTTTGATGCCCGAAAGTAGGCAATGATTTTGTTTAAAAGTTGTAGAAGGGGAATTTATAAAAGTTTCATGAGTCGGACTCCAAGAAGGCATCGGAGATAAACCTTCTACGATAGCTGGAGGAAATTTTGTATAATGTGTTAAAGAATAAATGAACTCTTAATTCTTTTTTGCACATGTTTCACCCACAAAATACACTAAAAATATTAATAAAAGAATGAAACTTCAAGGTGTTGCCATTTGGGCTATATGGCAAGTCAGAAGGCACATAGTATACATAAATGTTTGTTTATCGAAGCTTCACCTTCAAGTTATAATATAAATCATTCGATAATATTAATCATCATGAAGTAAAACTAAAAGTACAATATTAATTTATTTATAAACAATAATTCAGTGTAAATGAGTAATCAGTACAGCAACACAATTAAAATTAATTCTACATGCGGGATACAGTGAAATTTCTCTTGGTCGAACATTAATAACATTTAATAATTAACATTATTATTTATCCCTTAAGGTTTTCAATAGTTGATTCTTTTTAGTGGATAATTTTCGACTAGTGTCCCCTTAATAAAAGTGTCAGATATGGGAAGCTTTGCTTTATTTTATTTTTTATTTTTTACAGAACTTAATATTATAAAATATGCATTTTGGATTCACACCAGGAAACAAATATTTTCAAGTTTGATGGATGGGAAACTTTCATCAACTCTTGTAATAGATAGATTAATAGAACCAATTTAAAACCGAACTCCGTTTTTTTTACCAATAACGCTAATCATATCAAACCGATATGACTAAAGCAAAATTTATAGTATGATTCAGAATTTACCCCCATGTTGCATATATTTTAGCTCATTACGAATTTAATTTTTAGTTGAGAAAGAACTAGGAATGGCGAAGGGCGAAGTCAATGCTCAGCAAGAGCTAGAAGATGCATTTGAAGCTAGAGATGTGGATGGATTTAAACGTGCCATCACACGAGGTGCTCAGCCCAACCTCAGCTCAAAAAGGGTTGAGGACAATCAAATGACCATCTTTGAGAAGGCCCTATCAACACCAGGGTGTCCTAGATTTATAAAAGCGTGTTTCGATGCTGGCTGCGATCCCAATTACGTAAGTAACTAAAAAAGTGATTAATATTTATAAATATATAAGTGAAACCCTAAATAGGTTAATCCGAGGCTTAATAAAGCTGCCATCCACTATGTAATCGATTCAGGAATCGGTTCAGCAAGCCATTATAATGCGTCCAATCTTTACGTGCTGGTGGATCAACCCAACTACAAAGTAGATCTTGATCACATGTTCGAGGGGGAAACAGCATTAAGTAGATTAATCAAAAGTCTGGAAGTAAAGAATCCTCCTGGTCTCCTTATCGTCATTAAATTACTATTGAGGAAAGGCGCTTCAACCAACTTTGATGGCAAATCTCTCATGCAACAAGTGCTATTCAACGAAAATATCTCACAATCGACACGAGCGGATTTGATCTCAGCGTTTGTACAGGCACCCCAACTCAGTCGATCGGATTATTTCAAAGGAATTGATTTTCTTTTGGAAAGTGGTTATCTCAACGGCGACAGTGACCAGCTCTACATTTTCCTATTGCCCGCTCTACTCGGTCAACCTACTTCGCCAATGCTCGACACTCTGGCGCAATACCAAAAGACCATTGTAAACTGGGATAATAAGAAAATGTTGCGACGTTTGCTCATGGAGCACATCAAAAAGCATACTGAGAAGGCACTCGAAGCAGTGCTTGCCACCCTGGAAAAGAATTCGCCTCAGGAAAATGAGTATCTTGTGGAGTTGGCTATCGAAGATGGTAGCTGGTCAACTGTTCTCCAATTGCTTAAGAGCGTATATCTCAAGCTAGTGCCCAAGGGCACGCTTCTAAAAAATATGATTATGCAATTGAAACCGCTGAACAATTACCTGCAGAGCAACGAATACCATGAATGTTTGCTGCGATGCGTTAAGGATTGGCGGCAGTATATCAATGACTTCGATGATGAGCACAAAACGCTTCTGCATTATGCGGTGCTCTGTCGCAATGAGATTGCCATAAGAGTGCTCTTGAGGGAGGGCGCCAGATTGGGAGTGCGCAATGACAAGAATCGCATTGTGATCGAGGATATTGATGACAAGCTTCTGGAGGAGCATTTCAATTACTGCATCACTGGGCGAGGCGAGAAGACCAGCCACGAGGGTTATGAGATCATCATGAACTGTCTGAATATGACCAACGAGAACAACGAACTCGATATTGCTCCCATTGCCTGCATGGCCCGGTCGAAGGAGCTGTGTCCGCTGTTGGAGCATCCGTTGATCACCTGCTTTCTAAAGCTGAAGTGGAGTCGACTCACCACCATCTTCTTCACCCACTTTATCATCAATATCATCTTATGTTTGATATTGGGGATCCATATTTGGTTGCGTTTCCCTAAACGTAATAATAACGAGCTTTCTATATGGATTGTTAAGAGTCTGTTCCAAGTGCTGATTGGCTATCTTCTTATAGTGGAAGTCATTTCCTTAGTGATAATCAAGCATTGGTGGCGCAGTATAATCGATTTTATTCTGATTTTTATGCTCATCCTCACAAACATCGAGTGTGGAGATGACATCCAAAGGATTATTGCCGTCTTCGCCATCATGTTGATGGGCATCAAGCTGATGAATCTTATTGGTGCCCTACCTGTGCGTGCCATATCGACCCACATGCTCATACTACGCCAGGTGGCCAGTACTTTCGCAACGAGCTTGTTGCAGTACTCCATGCTGTTGATCAGCTTCAGCTTGTGCTTCTATGTGCTGTTTTCCAAACAGAGCTCTACAAGTTCAGCGAATTCTACGGATTCAGCAAATTCTACGGATTCAGCGAATTCTACGGATTCAGTGAACTTAACCGGTTCAGCGAACGCAACAGATAATGATTTCAGTCTCTCCTTTGCGAAACTCGATTTATCGTTTATGAAGACACTTGTTATGTTCAATGGTGAATATGATGAAAGCTGCTTTAATGGATATTTCAGTAGTTTTGTGGTGATCATATTCATGTTTATGGTCATGGTCCTGACAAATTTGCTGGGTGGCCTGGCTGTTGACGATACCCAGGTGAGTGAAATTCCGTGACCCTAAAAATAGATGTTAGACGTGCCGTCGCGTCCCTCGTGGTCGATAGTTTAGCCGTGTTTCTCTCAGAAATTGAAAGACTTGAAAGCACTGTATCCAGACAAGTACCCTACCCGTATGGTAGAAGACTATTATAACTTGATAGCTAATACAAAGGCAAAAGGAGGCACTATCGACTCCGCAAAATATCAGCGTAAACAACCAAGAAATTATAGTCATGTGGTATATTTTAAATGTAGTAGTAAAATAATATACCAACTTTAGCATTCATTTCGTAGTATTTATTCGATTTATTAATTTAGAAGATTTTAGGTTTTTCTTGAAAATGGGGAGTGGGTATCTCATAGTCGACTGTATATTACTGGTTTTTACACCCCCTAAAGGCATCTCCGACCCCATAAATTATATATATTCTTGATCAGCCGAGATGTTATAACCATAACCGTCTGTCAGTCTGACCGTCCGTATGAATACCTAGATCTCAGGGAGAGAGAGATCTAAGAGATAGATACATAACTTTTTTCGACAGCTCTTGTTATGCTTGCACGCCAGTCAAATTTGTTTCAAAATTTTACCAGGCCCACTTCCGTCCACTCATATCGATAAAAATCAAATAACAACCGTAACTTTAAAACTAGAGTCCCAAATTTTGGTATAGACAAGAATAGCTATAGTTTTTATAATTTCATTTGTATATATGTATGAAATAATCTTTGGTAGTATTTTACTATTTTGCGGTATATTAATTTGGCATATTTAAAAAAAAACAAAAGTCCCGCATACTCGACTCTCGCCTTCTTACTTGTTTTAATTGTGCTTAATTTACTATTTATCTTATGCTTCAAAGACTATTCGAGCTCAAGTGGAACTCAATGCTGCCATTTGTCGAACAAATCTGTTGTACAGCTATGAAGGACTCTTAAGCGGGAATTCACCTCGATTGGAACGTTTGCTTCGCTTCTTTAATAAAATGATGGGAATCCACGCTAAATCTACCTATGGCTATGTATCCATATTTCCAAACCAAGGGAATAGGGCAGAGGTGTTCAGTGAAAGTTATAAAAATCAGAGTAATGAAATACTTGAGGTTGAAGGAGAAAACGTCGTCTTAGTTAAAGTAAGTACCGATCATGAAGATGGTGCAATCGGTTCCGAATCTAAAATGGATGAGACAGAGGATTTGCACTCCCGTTTCAATGAAGAAGTGGATGACTATGAAGAAACATTCTGCCAGTCTTGTGTATCGAATAAAATAACAATTGACAAGCAGACTGTTGTCCGAGCTCTTACAATTATTAAAGAAAAAGAAAAAAAAGATGTCGACGAACGTCGCGAAGAGCTCATAGAACAACGACAGGAGGATATCAGGAAGCTGTTGATGGAGATGAAAACCCAATTGGACTTAAAGAATCCAGCCAATTGAGTACATCTTTAATTAACAACAATTTATAAAAGCAAGAATATAAAGATTTATTATTTTATTTCATTTACTATTAACCAATAAAGATTATCTATCTTCTTTCATTTAATTAAATTGGCAACTTTATTGGCTTAAATTTCATCAAGAAAGATTTACGAATATATGTATATTCTTTATCACCATTAATAGCCGAGATGTTATAGCCATGTCCGTATGAACGCTTAGATCTCAGAGACTCTAAAAGATAAGATATAATTTTTTCCGATAGCACTTGTTTTTTTTTTTGCGTGAAGATCAATTTTGTTTTTGATTTTTGTACCCCCTGTTCCGACCCGGTAGTCTTACTTATTTTCAGATTAAATCATTATACCCGCTACCCATAGGGTAGAAGGGTATTATAAATTTGTGCCGGCAGGAAATGTATGTAACAGGTAGAAGGAGGCATCTCCGACTCCATAAGCTATGTATATGGGCATAGCCGGCAAATGGTAAACCACGACCGAAATAAAAATTCTTCATAATCATCATATTTTTTTGTAAAATTGTATAAAGAAATGTCCAAATTTTCATAATACAATAGATTCGTAGCATATCTCAGTCGTTTTTATAAAAAAAAGTTTCCTGAAAACAGAAAAAATGTAATTTATTCACTTTTAGCTACTTTTAAATGTATTTTTATGTTTAATTATTTAACATGGAAAACATAAGATACGTTTGCATTTTTTCTACCAAATCTCTTAATAGCAATCCAATAATAAGATAAAAAATGCAAAGTGAGCAAATAAATATTCAATTAACTGTTAATTTTTATTTTGCTTCTTATCTATGTTCAAATCGTACGTTCGCGACCGAAAACATCATTTCATTATAATTTGTAACGAATCACTAGAGTAGTATTCGTCGGGTGCTGGTGGAAGGTTTACTAGTGTGGCGTACGCGCTGGCTTCTCCGGGCTTTGCTCAGATAGCATGGGGTTCAAGGAAAGGGCCAACTAATAGGACGCACCACTTATAACAATAATACATTTAAAATTCGCGTACATATGGGAAAACAGAGAAGGAGTGCAATGGGAAGGTTACATGAAACAATAGTGAAAGAGAAGAGAAAGGGAAGGAGAGGAAGGTAGGTTAACAAAGAAGACGGAGCCACTCTCTAACGCAACACAGCTGTTATTGTGTGCAGACGCCCACCCTACCGTGATCCTGCATTCAAATGCCAAAAACTAAAAAAGTTGGCAGGATCCCTAAAAGAAGTGGTTCGGCTAACCTACTCCTGCTTCGTTATGGTTCCAAATAAAAGTGAACAATTAAGCGGACATACTTAATTTATTAACATATAAGAAAAGTGAAATTTTAACATTACAAACGAAATGACAAGAAAAATAAATAAATAAATAATTTAACGGACAAACATATTAAGTGTGTATGAGGCGGAATTAATTAAATAAGGCAAAAAAAAAAAAAAAAGAATAAATAAAGAAAAACTAAAAATAATTAACCTATAAATATAAAATATGATCTAGCATAATTATAATATAAATAATTATTTTTGCATTTAAATGTTGAATAAATTAAGAGAAGGAAAAAATGAGCTAAAATGAACTAGTTTTGGTTCATTTAGGAATGCAATGTTAGACCATCACACCGAATATAGGCAAACACTAGATGCAAGTAAAAATGAGGATCAGCTGATGGCTGTCACTCAGTGAAATGTTTTGCTATTGCCAGTCTCGCAAGGTCACTGACCGCTGGGACTGCAGACAGCTGTAGCAGCGCTATGGTCAGATGGACCACCAGCAAAAGGGAAGCTTTAGCTGTAGCTCATGTATTATTAATTAGTTAGAGTGAAACAGACTTACATACATTAGAGACTCCCACGCAGAAAGATCTTTCCTTGTGTTGGTGCCTGTCTGTGGTGTATCTGTGGGGAATAATAATAATTGCGAGCTTTTGCGCCTGCATGAAAGCTGCTTGCTATGACCGGTAGCGTCGATCAAAACAAACATGCATACATACAAGTATATGCAGGTATGGTTTTACATGCTTTTCAGGCAATACAAAAACATTAAATTTTATAACTAAATACAATTTTACAAAGATATTTTGCCTATAGGGGTTGCCTTACATGCCTTCTTAAATGATTGCCATTTCTATTTTATACAATAGTACAGTGGTAATTGTATGATGAAGGACCCAGAAAAGTTGTTGGTTCAACTTTCTCGCCACATCATATTACACTTACAACATTGATGGACTATCACTTAATGCATACTTACTTTAATGCATACTTAAACAACATAACGTAAATTAACAATAATAAACAAACAAACAAAAAAAATAAGCTGCTAGTCAGCCGTTCGCCTTCCTCCTGGGTGACGCAGATACTCGGCCTCGATGCCTCCACAAGTGCGGAGCAAATAGCCAACGGAGATCGCAAGGCTGCCGGACGCAGGTGTTTTGCAGTAGAAACACCACCTGCTGGGAAGCAATTCTCCTGTGATCAATGAGCGTCTGCAGCTAGCAACAGTTCATATGTTTGCGTTGCCCAGACAGCTGATGTGTCCAGCACAGCTGCGACTTGGAGCTTTTGGTGGTTGGCCGTTAATCAAGCAGTTGTGTGTGTTGAAGTTTCATTTTAAATTAATTTAAAATTCTACCACTGGGTTATTATAATTTACACACTAGGTTATTATATAAATTATGGCTGGGTTATTATATAAATTAGGATTGAGTTATTATAGTTTATGACGAAGTGCCGAATCTAAAAATAAATAGACAAAACTAAACTTAGAACAACAAAAAAACTAAATATACGTATAACAAATATTTACCCTAATCTGGAAAACGGCACTTGGTTTATTTACGCCAGTTGGCAAATTCCTCTAGTGGACAAACAGCTAAAAGTGGACGGCAAGGTGCACTTTTGTACAAAAAAGAAGATGACCAGATTAACGACTTAGTATAACAATTATACAATGAAGTATCTTTGTATACTCACAAGTACGTTTTAAGCATCTTACTACACCAACCACTTCACTGATGTACTTTTTTTTTTTTATTAAAGCACATGCACTTTTCCACTATTTTTTTTTTTTCAGGTTCTGCACATAACCTGCTAACCATTTAAAACCAACAACAAAAACCTTTTTTTTTCGGAAATTTGACAATTAATCCTACTCAAAAAGGTAATCGCTTGTCTATTTTGGTCTGGACTTAACACGATCAGCTGATCTAGCATTTCATGCTTGCATGTATCGTGGTCCACCAATAGATGGCGCTATTTCTGGAGCTTTCAGTCTCATTTGTAAATAAAGCTCCGCTTCTCAGCACAAAACACGACAAGACATTGAGTACCATTTTCTCAGACTACAAATTATGTTATACAACTAAACAAATTAAATAATACAAATTAACTAGGACAATAAACATATAAATAAATAATATAATAAATAATAGGTATAATTATGTATGAGTGCAGAAAAAGAAGGAAAAAAAATGTTGCATACTTTTAGGCTTAGTCAATTTCAACTACGACAAGCGGCCTATTACAAATTGCTTCGCATTAAATGCAAGCAGGTGAATGAAATTTCGCGTGTTAAGTTATTGTGGTATATATATTTTAAATATAAAAAATCGTTGGGGTTACTCTAACCAATCTTTTTATATTGATTGTCAAAGTAGCGTACGTTCGAGACCTTACCTATAAGCAAATGTCGATTTTTACTTGCGTCGCATGGATTTTTGAAAAAAACTATGTCGTTTGCAGTTACTTATTACTTGCTAGTAATTTCTTATTATTTATTTCATATTTTTCTTGCTATTAATAAATTTCATTACATATTTCATATTTAATAAAAATTTATTTTTTTGCTTTAAATGTTATTAGACACATTAAATTGAGTTAAATCCGTTTATTTTTAAGAAATATGAAGTTATTAATCAAAAAAGTTGTGGTAAAAAAAAATTAATAAATAATACAACATGGAAAAATCGTACGTTCGCGACCGGAACTTAATCAAATTAAAATGAAATAAATGGAGATATTATCTTGGGAATTGACTTGATAGAAAGCTACATGAATCTATTTTAAAAGTAAAGTTATTGCTTTAGAATATTCCGTCTCAATTCGCAGATTTTTGCATTTTTCTAGATTAAGCCAAAGTCGACTTCTATTTTTCGCACGTTCGCGACCGCATGTTATTGCCAATATTATAAAAACTAAAACTCGATAAGCCCCATATTTTACACTAACCAAAGAGGAAAACGTCAGGAAACGTTTGTTTTCGATTTTATTTTTTTATTTAACTCATACGAACGTACGTTCTCGACCCCTGGAAATGCCCATATATATTCTTGATCAGCGTCAACAGCCAAGACGATCTAGCCATGTACGTCTGTCCTTCTGTCCATATGAAACCTAGATCTCAGAGACTATAGAGCTATAATTCATTCAAATATTTGCCACGCCCACTTCCGCCCTTGCAAATCGGCAAAAATCGAATCACAAGCGTAATTTTAAAACTAGAGTCGAATTTTAATTTTTTAAATTAAATTAAATTTTATTAAGGCCATTAACGCGCAGCGAGTACATAGCTGAAGGCCTTCGCTGCCATTGTTTTACCAATAATGTTAGTATTAATTTTAATTATAACTAACCTTTAAATAATAATAATAACATGATGCTGGAGCTGGAAGGCTTCTCGCTCTCTCACTCCCTAGTTAGTCAAATTAAGTTAGCATCCGGGCATCCCAGCATTCCATCATCCGCATCTTAATATGCATAAAGAAGTGCCACGCTGCCGCTTGTCACGGGTGCCTACCACTTGACATCGACTTGAGCCAGTTGGAGTGCAGATAGAGCACTCTCAAAGTGGTGTCCTGGTGTCCTGGTGTCGGCATATCGGTTGTGTGTCGTTTCGACATTCACATGCTAAAGATTCAAATGTATCTCAGGCTTTCTAATTTACTTTTCACTTAATGAAAATCAAATCAAATTTGTTTCTCGCATTGCCGACGTGTATACAAATTTATCGGTGTCGATCGAGATACGAAGCACCAGCAACATTAATTCGAGATGCCGATTTACTTTTACCGAATTCCTACCTTGAATACAAATTCATAACATCTTTTTCTTACATGTTTCTGGGCAAATAGTTATTATGAAGGCTTTTTGTGCACTGCTTCCTAAAAGGTTTATTATGCTGAGATACTCACTTTTCCACTAAGTCTATTGTGTAATCAATTAATGTGCACCAAACAAAATCGAATAAATTCACAATTTACTTCCAAAAGTATACTATATATTTTCCAGAATAAATGATAAATTATAACATGTTTTAATTTGTAATTTTATATTTGAATTATATTGAATTATTCTGCTTAATGCATCCTCATAAAATATAGAGACGATATAGCAATGTGTGTTGGTCCGTTTGTCAGTATGAACACCTTGATTTCAGAGACTATAAAAGATTAGATGTAATTATTTTTCAACAGCACTTGTTATTTTTGCGTGGAGATTAATTTTGTTTTTTTTTTTTATTTTTGTCACACGATTTTCCGACCCGGAAGAGGGTCATTACAATTAATATATTAATCAATATTATTAATATATTAATCTATATTATTAATATATTAATCTATATCTTCTGAATACTCCTTGCCCTCTAGAGTCACTCATAACGATGTTTGTCTTTTAAAAAAAAAACATTTTGGTAATTTCTTTTATAGTTTCTTAATTAATAATGTGAAAAGTACACAATTCCCACACTAAATATTAATATAAAAACATATCTCGAGACTGTGAGACAAGTTGGCTAGCTATCTATAGAAAATTAACCAGTTTGCTACAAACGTTTTTGCGTAGCATTTTTGGATAAAGTTGAGTCGCTTGAAGTAATAGATATTTTTGATGCCCGAAAGTAGGCAATGATTTTGTTCAAAAGTTATAGAAGGGGAATCTATAAAAGTATTATGAGTAGGACTCCAAGAAGCCATCGGAGATAAACCTTCTATGATAGCTGGGTGAAAATTTGCATAATGTGTCAAAGAATAAATGAACTAATAATTCTTTTTTGCACGTGTGTTGAAAGCTTTCACCCACAAAATACACTAAAAACATTAATAAAGGAATGAAACTCGAAGGTGTTGCCATTTAGGCTTTGTGACAAGTCAGTCATGAAATGGAACATAGTATACATAAATGTTTATGTTTATCGAAGCATCACCATCAAGTAATAATATAAACCATTCAATAATATTAATCACCATGAAGTAAAACTAAAAGTACAATAATTTAATTTATTTATAAACATTAATTCAATGTAAATGAGTAATCAGTATGTTACAGCAATAAAATAAAAATAAATTCTAGATGCGGGATACAGTGAAATTTCTCTTGGCCGAACATTAATAACATTTAATAATTAACATTATTATTTATCGATTGACGGCTGTTTTCCCTTAAGCTTTGGTATTGGTTTGATTCATTTTAGTGGATAATTTTCGACTAGTGTCCCCTTAATAGAGCTGTCGGATATGGGAAGCTTTGCTTTATTTTATTTTTTATTTTTTACAGAACTAACTATTATGAAATATGCATTTTGGATTCACACCAGGAAACAAATATTTTCAAGTTTGATAGATCGGAAACTTAGATTAATAGCCCCAATTTAAAACCGAACTCCGTTTTTTTTACCAATAACGCTAATCATATCAAACCGATATGACTCTAAAGCAGAATTTATAGTATGATTCAGAATTTACCCCCATGCTAACTTGCATATATTTTAGCTCATTATGGATTTAATTTTTAGTTGAGAAAGAACTGGGAATGGCGAAAGGCGAAGTCGATGCTCAGCAAGAGCTAGAGGATGCATTTGAAGCGAAAGATTTGGATGGATTTAAACGTGCCATCACACGTGGTGCTCAGCCCAACCTCAGCTCAAAAAGGGATGACGACAATCAAATGACCATCTTTGAGAAGGCTTTATCAACAAGAGGACGTCGTACATTTATAGAAGCGTGTTTGAATGCTGGCTGCGATCCCAATTACGTAAGTGAATAAGATAGTGATTAATATATATAAATATATAAGTGATACCCTAAATAGGTTAATCCGAATCTTAATAAAGCTGCCATCCACTACACAATCGATTCATGGAGAACGCACAATCTTTCCGAGCTGGTGAATCGACCCAACGTCAAAGTAGATGTTGATCGAAAGTACGAGGGGGAAACAGCATTAAGTAGATAATTCAAGAGTCTAAGAGCAAAAAATCCTCGCGGTCTCACTATCGCCATTCGATTCCTATTGAACAAAGGTGCTTCGCCCAATATTGTCGATTCAGATGGCAAAACTCTCATGCAACAAGTGCTACTCAACGAAAAAATCTCGCAACGAATACGAACAAGTTTGATCTTAGAGTTCCTAAAAGCGCCCGAACTCAGTCGGTTCAATTATCTCGAAGGACTCGATTTTTTATTGACGCATTCTCTCGACGGTAAAAGTGACCAGCTCTACTATCTCCTAGTGCGTCCGCTACTCAGTCAGCCTATTCTGCCAATGCTCGACACTTTGTCGCAATACGAAATGAACATCGTAAACTGGGATAACAAGAAAATGTTGCGAGCTTTGCTCATGGAGCACATCACAAAGCATACTAAGAATGCATTCGAAGCAGTGCTTGCCACCCTGGAAAAGAATTCGCCTCAGGAAAATGAGTATCTTGTGGAGTTGGCTATCGAAGATGGTAGCTGGTCAACTGTTCTACAATTGCTTAAGAGCGTATATCTCAAGCTGGTCCCCAAGGGCACACTTTTAAAAACAATGATTAAGCAGGTGAAATTGAAGCCGCTGATCAATTACCTGGAGAGCAACGAATACCAGGAATGTTTGCTGCAATTGCTTAAGGTTCAGCGGCAGTATATAAACTACTTCGATGATCAGCACAAGACGCCTTTGCATTATGCGGTGCTCTGTCGCAATGAGATTGCCATAAGAGTGCTCTTGAGGGAGGGCGCCAGATTGGGAGTGCGCAATTGCAAGAATCGCTTGTTGATCGAGGATATCGATGCCAAGCTTCTGGAGGAGCATTTCGATTACTGCATCACTGGGCGAGGCGAAAAGACCAGCCACGAGGATTACGAGATCATCATGAACTGTCTGAATATGACCAACAAGTACAACGAACTTGATATTGCTCCCATTGCCTGCATGGCTCGGTCGAAGGAGCTGTGTCCGCTGTTGGAGCATCCGTTGATCACCTGCTTTCTAAAGCTGAAGTGGAGTCGACTCACCACCATCTTTTTCACCCACTTTATCATCTATATCATCTTAAGTTTGATCTTGTGGGTCCATATTCGCTTGCGATTCCCTGACCGTCATAACAACGAGCTTCCTATACAGATAGTTATGATTCTGTTCAGAGTGCTGATTGGTTATGTTTTTATTGCTGAAGCCTTCTCTTATAAGATGGTCAAGCATCGACCCAGTTTCATAGATTTCCCTTTAATTTCTATGCTAATCCTCACAAACATCGAGTGGGAAGACCATATCCAGATTCAAAGGATTATTGCTGTCTTCGCCATCATGTTGATGGGCATCAAGCTGATGAATCTTATTGGTGCCCTACCTGTGCCTGCCATATCGACGCACATGCTCATACTACGCCAGGTGGCCAGTACTTTCGCAAAGAGCTTGTTGCAGTACTCTATGCTGTTGTACAGCTTCAGTTTGTGCTTCTATGTGCTGTTTTCCAAACCGAGTTCTACGGATTCAGCGAATTCTACAAATTCAGCGAATTCTACAAATTCAGCGAATTCTACGGATTTAGCGAACTCAACTATTAAAGAGTTTAGTCTCTCTTATTCGGATCTGGATTTATCGTTTATCAAGACACTTGTTATGTTCAATGGTGAATATGATGAAAGCGGCTTTAATGGATATTTCAGTAGTTTTGTGGTGATCATATTCATGTTTATGGTCATGGTCCTGACCAATTTACTGGGTGGCCTGGCTGTTGACGATACCCAGGTGAGTGAAATTCCGTGACCCTAAAAATACATGTTAGACGTGCCGTCGCGTCCCTCTTGTTCGATAGTTTAGCCGTGTTTCTCTCAGAAATTGAAAGACTTGAAAGCACTGTATCCAGACAAGTACCCTACCCGTATGGTAGAAGACTATTATAACTTGATAGCTAATACATTTATAAAAGGCAAAAGGAGGCACTATCGACTCCGCAAAATATCAGCGTAAACAACCAAGAAATTATAGTCATGTGGTATATTTTAAATGTAGTAGTAAAATAATATACCAACTTTAGCATTCATTTCGTAGTATTTATTCGATTTATTAATTTAGAAGATTTTAGGTTTTTCTTGAAAATGGGGAGTGGGTATCTCATAGTCGACTGTATATTACTGGTTTTTTACACCCCCTAAAGGCATCTCTGACCCCATAAATTATATATATTCTTGATCAGCCGAGATGTTATAACCATAACCGTCTGTCAGTCTGACCGTCCGTATGAATACCTAGATCTCAGGGAGAGAGAGATCTAAGAGATAGATACATAACTTTTTTCGACAGCTCTTGTTATGCTTGCACGCCAGTCAAATTTGTTTCAAAATTTTACCAGGCCCACTTCCGTCCACTCATATCGATAAAAATCAAATAACAACCGTAACTTTAAAACTAGAGTCCCAAATTTTGGTATAGACAAGAATAGCTATAGTTTTTATAATTTCATTTGTATATATGTATGAAATAATCTTTGGTAGTATTTTACTATTTTGCGGTATATTAATTTGGCATATTTAAAAAAAAACAAAAGTCCCGCACACTCGACTCTCGCCTTCTTACTTGTTTTAATTGTGCTTAATTTACTATTTATCTTATGCTTCAAAGACTATTCGGGCTCAAGTGGAACTCAATGCTGCCATTTGTCGAACAAATCTGTTGTACAGCTATGAAGGACTCTTAAGCGGGAATTGGCCTCGATTGAAACGTGGGCTTCGCATCTTTAAGAAACTGATGAGAATCCATGCAGAATCTACCTATGGCTATGTATCCATATTTCCAAACCAAGAGAATCGGGCGGAGGTGTACAGTCAAAGGCATAGAAATCAGAGTATTGAAAGTCTTGCGGATGAAGGAGATAATGTCCTCTTAGGTAAAGTATTTATCGATCATGAAGATGGTTCAAGCGGTTCCGAATCTGAAATGGATGAGACGGAGGATTTGAACCTCCATTTCAATAAAGAAGTGGATGCCAATGAAGTAACTTTCTCCCAGCCTTGTGTATCGAATAAACACCACTCTTACGATAATATAACAATTGACAATCAGACTGTTGTCCGAGCTCTTAAAATTATTAAAGAAAAAGAAAAAAAAGATGTTGAAGAACAACGCGAAGAGTTCAGAGAACAACGACTTGAGGATATGAGGATGCTATTGAAGGAGATCAAAAACCAGTTGGACTCTAAGAATCCAGCCAAATGAGTACATTAACAACAATTTATAAAAGCAAGTATATAAAGATTTATTATTTTGTTCATTTACTATTAACCAATAAAAATTATCTATCTTCTTTTATTATAATTTCCATCTTTATTGGCTTAAATTTCATCAAGAAAGATTTACGTATACGGATCTCAGAGACAATAAGAGATAGAGTTATAATATTTTTCGACAGGATTTGTTATGTTTGCACGCAGATCAAGTTTGTTTAAAATTTTTGCCACGCCCACTTCCGCCCCCGCAAATCAAAAAAATCAAGTACCAGAGACTGGTACTATACCGATATACCACAACATAGCCATTGGTTTGTTTTAGTATTTTTGCGGAATGTTCATTTGGCATATTTTAGGAATAATACCACACTGTTTTGCTTTCATTTTTGATTTGAGCACAATCAACTAAAGTTTCCCGACGTGTTTTGAAATACAATTATTCTTTTGTTTAAAAACCATCGACAATTTCTTAACGCCTAAAAGTATGCTCATGAAAAAACTGACAAGAAAAATCGAAATGCTGAAGTTAGTTGCTTGATTCAAGAAGGGTCCCTCTCATGAAACAGGTAT